>NC_142160.1:16686326-16838061 GCF_024610735.1 Ursus americanus | reverse complement strand
TGTCTTTAGCACTGTTTCATGTACTGGGCCTGCTAATATAGGCACTAGAGGCATCGTGCTCTTAGTAGGAGGGAACCCCGCGAATCAGAGCTTGCTCAATAACGCCCTCTTTGGCAAGGCTTTTCTGCTCACTAGAGCTGAAAGTGATGTTTCTTCTCTGACTTGTGGTAGGATTCCTTCCTTCCTTTGGTCTTTAATATTTTCTTGTTTTATAATACATGAGCACAAATCCCTCTGTTGGACTGTAAACTCCTTGAAGGCAAGCATCATACAATCATTCATTGCATTTTCCATGGCAACTATGTGTAGTAACTTCTACATGTGAGCTTTTGTTAAGATATGGAGTAAACATAGACTTTAAAACAAAAAGTAGAGAAGAAATGTCAAAGCATCTTTTGGGTGGATTGGTCCAAGTAACTTTGGATACTTAAAATATTTTAGACATTGGTTAGTATTCAAGCAAATCCTTAATTTTGGACTATGTATGAAGACTTAGTGTGTTTTGAATGTGAAAGGGATTTTAGATTCTGTGTTGTCTATGTGCCACCCCCCCCTTTTTTTTTTGCAAACAAGGAGAGACTTAAAGAAGTGAAGAGACAGGATTAATGTCTTCCAGTTCATTAGTCACAAAGCAGGAACTAGAACCCAGGTACCCTGATTGCTGGTACTGGCATTCTTTCGACTGAACCACTCATTTATTCAGCTCTACTGTACATGATGGTGGCTCTCCCAGGGCGCAAAGCCAGCGCTCAGGTAGAAACCCTTCACGGCTCTTACAGGACATAGAGTCTTATGGACAAGATAACTATCAAGTGTGAGGATGCCTGTAAAGGGGGAAGCGGAGGCTCCAAGGTTGCGCGTATGGAGAGGTCCCATCCTAGACAAGGAAATTGGGGCAGCCCTTATTGAAGAAATGATGTTGAAACTGAGACCTAAAAAATAAGTAGAGGTCAGGCAGATAAAAAGTAAGGAATATCTCCAGTGAAGTCTTTGAATAGCTAGAGAAATTCACATGCCCACGGGATAAGTAGGTACAAACAATAACAGTGGTGGTGGTGGTAGTAGTAGTAGTAGTAGTAGTAGTAGTAGTAGTAGTAGTAGTAGTAAGGGTAGTAGTTACTATTTATTGAGTACTTCTTATGTGCCCAGCCCTGTTTAAGTGTTTTGTTATTTTATCTCATTTAACCTCATTTCATTTTCATAATCTTAGAAGTAGAAAACCATTATCACCATCTTATAGGTGAGGAAGGAAACACAAGGAGCAGGCTAGAGAGAAAATTCGGCATAGATCTACTTTGTTTACATAAGAGATGCAGAGAAATAATTTTAGTTCACACAAAGAAATGTGTTTTCTCCCATTTTCCTGCAAATGCACAATACTCTCAATTTGTTCTTCATTTTTCTTGGTTATATTACAAGGAAGAATAAGGATAAATAATTCCCTTCCACCAGAAAAAACCCATGTAAGCATGATGGTGGTGGTCACTGACAGCCTTGGGATCAGTGAGACAATAGGGAGTGGTGGGGACTGTGGAGAAATGGAGAGCAGGCTCCTCTGATCTCCAGTCGACCATCTGGGAATGTAGGCCAAGTGGTACCCAGTGTTGTGCTCCAAGTTTTCAAGAGAAAACAAACCAAACCAAAACAACAAAACCAACCAACCAAACAAAAAACAAACCACCAAGGTTTTTCTTTGAAATTTCCCAATTTTTAAATTTGGCTGAAATGTTAAAAGGTCAAATAAAATATGAATCTGGCCCATATGAGGTCAAAGTGGGGAACAGACATATGAGGGGAAGTTGGAAAGGAGTCAAGGGTCAAACTGCAGAGGACCTTTGAGATCATGGGATATAATCCAATGACAGCAGAAACTTGAACGGTTAAAGCTGAGACCCAAAGTAATATTTTTGTGTTGAAACAATTCCTTTATTCCTACAGTAGGGCTCTGACAACTTCTAAATGGCGTAGCTCAGGGCCGAGGAGACCTTGACACAGCCTCTTTTTCAATATTTCTCTTGAAGACTGAATGTGTCTCCCTTAACATCCTCACTTTCCAGTTTCACCTCAACAAATCTTAGCTTTCCTGATGGTCTCATGTCTGACATCTTGTCTGAATGACCTTTCTTTCTCCCCCTGCAGAAAGACATCTCTTAGCTTCTCTCTCGTCTCCTTAGGGGCAGTGAGTCTGTGTCTACAATAATGTGAATTCGTTTCCTGACAAGCAGCAGAAACTTCAAGGTTATTCACACTCTCCAATGAACAGCTGTCTAATATCAACTCTTTGTCCCCAGAGTTGGAGCTTTTGAGTCACACCAGTGGGAGAACAGGTTCGAAGAAAGGAAGAAGAGAGCAGCCAGATTTCCTCACCTACTCCACAGGAAGTGCAGTTGGAAGGCTCATTTCCTTGGCATTCCTGGCAGGTATAGTGGCATAGACGGCATTGCTTCTGAAATTCAAATTTCCCTGGGGGACATTTGAAAACGCAGCGGCCATTGTCAAAAGTCCTAGAGGAAGAGCAGATTTCAGACATTGTAAGGGTGACTTTCTGGAATGGCTCTAAGTATGAGAACATGTGGTGTGCATGTTTCACTGCACAGACTCGGTTTCATTGTTCCAGAAACAAGGGGGATGCCTGGGACGGATCATCTTAGAACATGTGGACTATTAGTCACGTACCCATCCTTGGCCCAAGATGTGGACCCAACAGCAGGCATGCCAGAAACTGGCTCAGGATGCAATCCTGAGTCTGGTTCTAAATAAGCTAACCAGTGCCTGCAGGGATGAAACCCAGCTTGTGGGCCTCAGCCAAACACAGCCAACAGTCAGATGGAGGTCTTTAAATTTTCAAGACACTAAATGGGCCTCTGAATCCAGAGGACTTGGAGAAAATATTCTTCCTTTAGTTATCAGCATGTGTGCACTTTACAAGGGAAATGTCAACATCAAGGGCTCTCCGAAAGGGTAGGACGAAGCACGGTCCTGTAGCTTACGTGCTACTGATAAACTTGGCCTATGCATATGGCAAGTAATCGGTAAGCTCTGATTTTGTGTGTCTTTTTTGCAAGTGTTTCCTGATGTATAAAATACCAACTTTTTTGCATCGTGTTTGCAAACCCCTACAAGGACACCACAGAAGAGTTAGCATGGGGGCTTCTAAAACCTTTGATTTTATACACGTACATTACGTATCATAATGTCATTGTTAACATTTTCATAGTTTTGCTTCTTTTCCTCCTTTGCAAAGTAATCCCAAGAGCAAACGTGATTCAGTAAACTGTATCCAAAAACTTTGCTCAAAAAATACAAAATGTTTGCCACGTGCAAGAGTCAGGTAATGTGGATAGATGAGGTGAGCTGTGGGGCTCCAGCCCCAGAGTCTCTAATTCAGTGAGTCTTTGGGGAGAGAGCTGAGCATTTGTAATTTTCAAGTTCCTGGGCAATGCTCCTAGTCTAGGGAACACATTTCGAGAGCTGCTGTTCTGCCTTCTGCTCACTGATCCTGTGGATTACTGTGGAAGGTGCTAAATGAGACCTAAATTAACACAGGTGGTGCCAAATTGGGTCTGTTCAAGTTTCCTTACGGAAGTAGTTGTGGTCTCAGTTGTGAGGCTAACTGACCACGTAGCACACACGTATCCCCGATGGTATAACGTGGGTATCCAGGCCTGAGAGAGCGTAGGGCCTGTCAGCAGAGGTAGGGCTCCTTTCTCTCTCTACTACCTCTCCCCCACCCCCCCAAGCCAGACATCCCATGGAAGGTCAGGCACAGGCCTGGGGTGCACTGGCACGTCTAAATCCCACTGTTGTCATAGCTAGAGGCAGCCCCGAGCTGGGGATGGACCATTTCAGTCGCAGGGTTGGAAGAGGTTGAATGGGAGCAAGGCAACCTGAAATAGGGTGTTGCTTGCGATCTCCCATCACGTCTCCACACCCTGGAAGTCCTTGCCATTTGCATCTTTTGGAAACAGTGGGATTAATACCAACCACACAAGACAGACAGGCAGCTCGTTCTTGCTTTCTCTGCCCTTGTGGTTCTGCTTGCCATACCGAGCACCTCTGGGGTGAACAGTCCTTTCGGCCCGCTGCGGAGCGTGGAGTCTCAGCCCTGAGCCGACTCGTAGGCACATCTGGTTGTCCACGTCCAAACAGATCCCCTGCGCCATGGTGTGTAATGAGGCGGCTGTGCTCCCAGCCCAGACTTTGAGTTGATGGCACTAAGGCCAACTGGGAACACCCCGGCCCCGCCCTGGCTCTGGTTTCTGAGCTAGAAGATTTTTCAAGGGGTCGTTTAGATGTGACTAGTACAAAAACCAAAAACCTCCCTTTAAGAAAAACTGCGTAAGAGCTTTCTGAGGTTTTTCAACAAGGAAGCTACTAGATACTCTGCCGAAGGGAGAATGGGAATGTTTATTTGTGAGGGTTCTTTTTTCCCCCCTAAAGTCAGTTACAAAGGGAACGAAAAGTATATCATCAGTTTTGCCTTTTATAGAAAGAGCTGATGAATTTGTTTAGGGGACATCATTTCTCTTGGGAGAGGTGATCTAATACTCTCAATGATGGGAACCATTTAGAAGCATCCAGAAAGCGAGGGTGGCAGACTTGGGGGTGAAGCCGATGGTATAATACTATTGTGTTTGTATATGGATGTGGCTGCCTTTCTTACTTGAGTGCTTGCTTTTAAGAAGATACCAAGCACATGATGGTGCTTTAAACCACCTCCCTCCATATCAACCCTAAGGAAAGCGTCGGTGAATTACATAGTTGTTTGTAAGAATGTGATTCTGTCTATAGGAATCTAGAGATTCCTTCTCGAAAAAGAGAAGGAAAGCAATCATGCTTAGGTAAAGGCCCTGAATTACACCATCCCCTATACCCCCCATCCCCCTCAAGGAAAATTGCTAAGGAACTTGAGAAACGTACCTTTCAAGTGGCACAGATTTCCACTGACACTAACAAATCGTCCCTAGTGGAGGAGAATAGATAACCTTGCTCCGGGCTCCACGGGGCTGAGGGCAATTTCCTGTAAAGCCAGCTCAAGCCATTTCTAGGACCACCAGTCCTCCATCCTTGATTTCTGAGACAATTGGGCAAGCTGATCTCTTCCCCAGGTCATGCGTGCTCTTAGCCTTTTCATAAGCAGTGAACCATTCCAGGTCCAACAGGGCTTATGGAAAGGAAGAGGTCGGCCAAACCAAGTGGACAGAGGTAATGTTCTCAACATTGGCACTGCATTTTCCAGACATCCCTGTGTGTGTGTGTGTGTGTGTGTGTGTGTGTGTGTGTGATACAAACTGGAACGTTAGAGATGGCAAATCAGGTTAGTGGATCGTCTGCTGATTGTCAGTTTGGCCTAAATAAACTATCACAAAGGCACTTACTGTAATTTCTTGGTAGTTGAATTTTTTTAAAAAGATTTTATTTATTTACTTGAGAGGAAGAGAGAGAGAGAGAGCATGAGCAGAGGGAGGGACAGAGGGAGAAGGAAAAGCAGACTCCCTGCTGAGCAGGGAGCCTGACGCAGGGCTCCATCCCAGGACCCCGGGGATCACGACCTGAACCGAAGGCAGACGCTTAACTGACTGAGCCACCCAGGTGCCCCTGGTACTTTAATGTTAAAACAGAATGAAATCTGGCAAAAAGTCTTTTTTCCCCCTGAATTCATTGAAACAGATCAAATAAAACATTTCAGGGTGGGTCAGAACGGAGGTAACTTTTAATGTTTTTATTGGTTCATTGACTCTATGACTCCTTCAGGACTGGGAAGCCAGCTTGGGCCAGGAGGACCACAAGGACCACGAGGCCCATGGCACTGCAGAGCTCTGCGTGTTAGATAGCAGTGCCAAAGGGGCTCCTTCTCCAAGTTTCCAATTGTCTCTATGGAGCTAAACCCAAGGGTGAATGAAAATGTAAAGAGAAAACTAGAAAACAAAGAGAGGGCTTCCTAAAGTTTGATTTTCTGTAAAATAAGTTCAGGATTATGTTATTTTTAAAAATTTTACTAAGGAAAAATATTAAATATATATAAAATAAACACATATACAAGACATAACAGTACCCTTTCCCCTGTATTCATCTCTCAGCTGCAACAATTTCACTGCATGGCCAATATTATTTATATCCCCACTGATTTACTTCCTTTCCACATTATTTTGAAGCAAACCTATAAGTTAAATATGAACACTTCTCTCCTAGATAAAAACTCCTTTAGGGGGGCGCCTGGGTGGCTCAGTCAGTTGGGCGTCTGCATGCAGCTTGGGTCATGATCTCAGAGTCCCGGGATTCAGCTCTGCCTTGGGCTCCCTGCTCAGTGGGGAGTCTGCTTTTTGCTCTCCCTCTGCTCCTCCCTCCTGCTGATGCCCTCTCTCTCCCTTTTTCTCCCTCTCTCAAATAAATAAAAAAATCTTAACCCCCCCCCCAACAAACATCTCCTGTAGGGATGATTTTTTCTGCCAGGACTAGAGACATCCAAAAGGTTAAGACCAGGAAGAAACTTGGGACAAACCAACTGTCCCGGTTATTCTGTTTTTCTCCTTACCCTTGCCTCAGATCTATTTTTTGTCATTCTCTGTCCTGCCATGTCCTGGAAGTGTGCCAACTAGAACCTGTCTCCCCAAGCTCACATCCCCCACTTGTGGGTGGTGTTTCGCATTGGCCTCCAGTTAATTTCAGACAAGGGAAAACAGCAGATCTGTGGATGGGAGGAGAGAGAGATTGGGGGTATTTATTCCCCCCGGAGCTGCAATTCTGCTTTATCCTTCCGTGGTTCTGGAGTGGCTGTGTCCCCTCCAGCTCCACTTTCTATCAGGCAAGTCATCCCCTTCTCCAGGGCTGCAGCTCTTGCTTCAGGTCTAGGGTATTGAAGCTACCCCACTATTGCTTGTCCCTGAGCGCTTCACCGTACCTTGACTTTGACCTTCTGGGCTACCTGTTAGAATTCATGGACCTTATACCTAACTCGGAGCTGGACATAAAGCAGGTGCTCAAAACCATCTTGAATGGATCTGATTCCACTCAAGAAAACGCTTTGGAAAATACTTAAGAAAAATACTTTGCTGCCCTTTTAAGAACAAATAAGTCAACACCAACATCCTTCAAAATAGCTTTATCTCCTCATCTTCTCAACCCTGTTCTAGGAGAATGCAGATAAAAGAAGGTCAAGTAGTTCATTGCCATGATATGATGCCCTTTCTTGGACATATTTGCAAGTCATTTTCATCAAGGAAGAGAGACGAGCGGAACGGAGCGCTCAGGGAGATGAGAAAAAAATTCTTCCTGGGAAATGAGATTTCCTTAGGAGGACACAGAGCTCAGGATCCATGAATATGCTTTTTCTTTCCTTAAAAGCTCAATCATGGGCTGCTTAAGCCTGTTATACCACCCCAGTGGCCCAGGAACTCTTTCTCTGATCTTCCTGTACCAATGCGCTTTAATTTTTTAATGGCTATTTATGGTAGTAGAGTTTTTTCCTCACTTTTGATGAGCCTGGGACAATCATGACTTCTGTAGTATACATGGATGATGGTAGCTGTCGTAGTGAACAAATGCTAGTAAGGTCCCTTAGTTCAAAGATGTCCAAACATGCAGTGGGATTTGACTGTTGATATGGGGAGGAGTTAGGAGAAACAGACCCATATTCAGACTGATGTCTGTACCTAAGAGTATATCCTTAAGGTGCTTTAAAGCAAATCCAATACGTGGAGGCATAGATATCTAAAAGAGACCCTTGGGAAATGTTACCACAGTTAGCATTGACAATTCTTAAGACTCTTCTTTGGTGTCTGTCTCCCTTCCTCCCTCCATCTCTCCCTTCCTTTTTTCTCTTCCTGGGGAAGCTGTTTGGAGAGCCAAGCCCATGATATTGATTATACACTTTATCATTTCTGGAATTATTACTATGTGTTGATCACTGTGGGGGACTAGGGAGACAAATAAAACCACAGTTCCTGCTCAGGATATTATAGTCCCGAGGAAGAATTAGATGAAATGACTGTTGTACAAAGCAGAAGGAATGTCCATCCCAGGGATTCATCTGCCGCTGCAGCAGCCTCAGCACACTGGTCTGGAGGGAGCCTGCTTCCTATGCACTTAGCAGAGCAGCGATGGAGCTATTGGTTCAAACACTCGGTGAGCCAGCAAATATTAAATGCTCCAATCAAAGGAGTGTTGACCAAAAATGCAACAGGCTTCCAACTCTCTATACTAAAAATTCCTAGTGTATTAGCAGATTCTCATATCATTCAGATACTTGTTATTTCCCCATTCATTCACCTACCAAACATTTATTGAGTGCCTACTATTTTCCTTGTGCTCTGATAGGTAATGGAGATACAAAGATGAGTATTTCCAGGGGCTTATTGAATATAACCCCTCTATAGAGAGATAGAGATTTGTAAATTAATGTTTTAAAATGTCACAGGTGCTCATGGAAGTTTATGCAGAGCCCAGAGGAACATGAAGAGGAGAAGGTTAATTCTGCGAAGTGATCAAAAATGCCTTCATAGAACGGTTCATCCTTGAACCGACTCTGGAAAAATGAGCGGCTATTTGATCAGCAGGTGCAGATGATGGGTGTGCAGAAGGGATGCGACTGCAGACCTCAAAGCCACGATCATTTTCATGGGTGAGAAAGCCCCTCTATGTCCAGGGAACTGACTCTTGCAGAGGTTGCAGGGCGTCATGGGAAGAAGATGCTACAGAGGTGGCTCTGTGGCCAGACCGCAGAGGGTTTTTGTGTCATGGGAAGGAGTTTGGTTCTTTTATCTGTAGGCCCACAGGGGTGTCTTTAAGGTGGTAAACACCTCCTCTCTCCCTCCTGCCACCATGAGCTCCCAACCACAGGACGGACTGAGAGGCCACTCACCTTGTGATGGGACAGTCGGTGCAGTCTTCCTGAGTTGGCCCCCAGCACTTGGCACACGAGGCTTCACAGACCTGGCAGTGGCCGTGCTCATCAATGTATTCCCCTAGGGAACAAAATCCAGTTGTTTACCTCATTTCTACACGGCAGTGCTGCCTGGACTGTCAGTCTGAGAGCAGCCAGATCTCCCTGTGGCCGCCTCGAAGCAATGGAAACAACACAGCGAGAAGACCTTGAATGGCTTCAGTTGCTGGTCCTAAAGCCTGACCTTACAATAACAACTGCTCCTCTCCCAAGGGCCTCGGAAGTTGGAACCTCCAAAAGTTATGAGGCAATGACATAATTTTGGATCTAGTCAACATGTGTTACAGATTTTATAAGTAGAGAGAGGCCAAGGGGGGGCTTCTCACAGGACCCCATTACTGATCTCCTACTGACTTTCCTGTTAAAGGCTGAAGGTTCCTGGACCCCAGAGACCCCACTTATAGCCTTGGTTCAAGTCAAGAAACAAGCAGGACCCATCCACCATTCTGGGGGTATTGTGGTTACTGGTTAAGAAGGGGAGTCAAAGCTTGGCTAACACTTGACAAATGTGAGCTGCGTCTCACTCTGAAAGACTAACAGTGAAGAGATAGCCAGAGAATTCTTCATTTAATTGGAAAGTTTATCTTTCTCAAGGAAAAACACATAGGAAGCCTTTCCACAGAAGCAAGTCCAGCCTTACAAACTCCTTACGACCATTTAAGAAATTAGTCTCATAGTAAAGGTGGCAGAGACAGGCCAACCTCTCTAAAGGGGATAATCCAGTGATAAACCAATGATGGGTCTCTACTCATGCTACAAATGTCCTCTCCTCCCATTTCCTAGAACAAATTGCCAAGTTTCTTCAGTTTGATCCAAAGAACCACTTGGTATGAGTTGGAAACTGATCATGCTCAGAAAATAGAGTTTCAGATTTCAGCAGAATCACCCCACCCCCGTAAGTGGGTCTGAACATTGTCAGTCTGAGCTGCAGCCAGAATAGTGAGGTGGCAGTCACTCATGCATGGTTACCCAAGTTGTCTTACTGAAACTCTAAGATTTGCCGTCTGATTTATTGTAGTTGCTTTGAAGCCCTGGAAACGCAGACTTGACTGGTGAGCAATGGAGGGAAGTCCACCCCTCTGCATTGTCCCATGGCTTTATTGAAGCTTGGATGAGCTAAACCCTCATAAACCTTACCCTTGCACTAAACCACGAAAATAAAAATGAAGAGGTAGGTAGAGTTTGTCTTTCAATGTAGAGTTAGTCTATTAGTTTTGTTAACTAAAGGGGAAAGGACATATTCAGAGCAATGCAATTATCTAATAGTGTCACAGCCCGCACATCCTAGACTCAGCTCTTCTTTGTCTTCCGGCTGTTTCCAAGGAGTCTGATATGTAACTTTTAGAATGGAACCATGGTTTTTAGCTTAGGAGTGACTTCCAGGAGCCCAAGGCCCAAAACAGTACATTCAGCAAAGAATGTAAACGTGCAATTCGTTCACTGCACAAGGTGACTGCCCAGTGGTCAAGTGGAGGCGGAAATCCAGCCCAGG
Organism: Ursus americanus; assembly: GCF_024610735.1. Lineage (NCBI taxonomy): Eukaryota > Metazoa > Chordata > Mammalia > Carnivora > Ursidae > Ursus > Ursus americanus. Next base: position 16,827,628 of record NC_142160.1, on the reverse strand, counting down.
TTCATCTCGCCAAGCCACACACTCTGGTATTGGCTGCTTCTGCCTCTGTAGGGGGCGCCCTTTACTAATTCGCACAAAGGTATTCGACACTAGTTGCATTCTTGATCATCAGAAAGAAACCTTGGTTTCCAAGGCAAAAAAATGCTCTGAGACTCCTGTCTAGTAGGAGTGGGTGATTTCAAGTTGAGACTGTCTCACTCAATGGAGGCATCATATTGATGCGGCATTTTATTTATTCAGGTTTCCCATTCCACTTCTGAATTACTGCCCTTGCCGTAATCTCTTCCACTTTTGGCACAGTGTGACCTTTGCCACAACCAACTGAGCAGTAATTATCAGTCCAGACACTAGCAAGAAAACGAGCAGAGGGTCTAGGACAGACCTGGTAGGAAGAAGTAGATCTTGCCTATACTGCCAGTGCTAATGATTTGTTTGTGGATTTGGATGGTAGCTATGTATCTTTCAAAAGGTGTGCACTGAGTGGAACAGGAATGAGGGATGGGTTTCACAGAGGCTTCTAACCCACAGAAGGTGTATTCTAGGGAAACGTAGGATCATAGAGTCTTCATTCATTCATTCGTTCATTCCATTGAATGATATTCTTTGAACACCTAGGTGCTAGGTATTAGGTGAAATTTAGAGATATACAAATAAAAAAGAATCTGCTCTTGGGTTCTCAAAGATTTTTGGGAAGAATGATTTGTAAAGAGGTAGTTATAATTCAAATGCTAGCCAGGAGACTTTGACTTCCTTGGACAGTCTAGATTAGAACAGAAGAGCAAGGGCATACACTGGACTGTCTGCTAGACCTAGAGGCAAAGACTCTTCTTTGCCTTGGCATTCATACCTATAGGATCTGACACAGTGGTTTGGTTTTCTTAACTCCTGATATCTGTCCACCTTAATCTCCATGTGTCTTAGATCCACTGCTAGGGTAGGATTTTAAGCTAAATGCACCTTGCTCCGCTAAATTGAATGCTCTTTAGATGATTCGGGGGTTATTCCATATCTATGCCCAAAGTGTCCTTTGTAATTACAGAGGATGCATGGCTAGGTCAAGCAAGTGTTAATCAGACAGTACTGTGAAAATTTAGAATTCTCTAGATCTCTCGTTTGCCTCCTCATGGGCTTCCATAAGCCAGTAGGTGGCACTGATACCTTGGCTTTGTACTTGATCTGCCCAACTGGAAAGGCCTCTACTGGCACTCAGACAGCGCCACCTTAGATACAATCATCACTTGAAATCGCCCCATCTCTGAGATCTCAAAGAACCCCTCCAAAACACCCTTCTAACCACCCACTATGACTCTAGCTCACCCTGCTTGATCACCCTTTCATTCATCTGTCCAGTTGCCTCTTGCATTTCTTACCCGGGGTAAGCCGAGCTTCCCAAGACCCCGAGTTCCACTCATTCTTTCTCAAAAGGTGACCTCACCCCCTCATTTGCTAATAAGATGCCGAGTTTCTCCAGCATCCCTTTTCTCGATGCCAAAATTCCGCTCTATTTTTTCTGTGATTGTACTTGTCTCTTCTCTCTATGGAAGACACGTTGCTCCTGGCCATTGTTGGCTGTCCATCTAACACTCTGGATCTTTCTTCAGGATGGTTCTTCACCAGTCTCTTTGTCCTCAATTGTTTCTTCACATCTCCCATCATCCTCTGATCTACAAAAGTTCTCCCTAACCTAAGACCTGCCCAAGCACTTTTCTTCTCTGATAATTGACTCTGAAGACGTGTTTTTTCCTCCTTACCATTTGGACACATAATGAAGAAAACCTTCATAACCTTGAAGCTTATGCAAGTGAGTCAGCGTAGGACAGCTAAGCCACGCACCTCTCTCAAGCCTGCATGCCTCTTAACTTTAGAGCAAGTCCTGGCTTTGGAACAGATGAGCATAGAGGGACCTGCCCCGATTTTCATAATTATGTAGATGGCCAATTAGTTACATAAACCAATGTCCCCAACCCCAGCCCTGCAGACCCAAGTTTTCCACTGCACATTTGAAACCAAAAAAAGGCAGATTCCAAGGACATAGTAGAGTTGCTTTTTTTTCCTTTGGTTGCTGGAGCAGCAAATTCTTGTCATCTGTCTTCATTGCACAATGAAGCTAAATGTTTATGACAGGCGTGATATACAAAATTCTTGGAAAAAATCACTTTTAGCACAGACTTCAGGGGCCAATATTTTGTTCTCCACTTCATCCTACAAGCTCTTCCTTCTGGTGTCTTCATCTATTATTCAGTCCAAATTATCTTTGTACTGTGATCAAAAAAAATTCATTCCCCTTTTCATTCCTTTCTCATCTCATCCTATAATAGTTCAAAGGACATGGAGGAAGTGGTGTCTCATGGGAAGAGAGGTGATGTCTCAGAAGCTGAAGACACAGCTTAACAATTCATACTTGTCCATTGAAAAATTTACAAGTAAGTGGCTTGCTGTGCTCGTTGTCACCTCTTGATAACATTGCACAATGTGTTCATGTTGACAGAGCTAAGTTATAAGTAAGCTTTATGAAATCATCCAGAATACGTACACATTTATTACATCATCGACAGCTACCAAACACGATCGAGACTCACATAATAATTTTTAGGCAGACATGACCAGGAGAACTTCCAGTTCTCCTGCAGACATGCTAGGCTTTCTTTTGCACTTTGTAATATCCTTTATGGATTAGAGCCAAATTTGTTGTAGCAATTGAGCAAATATATATTAAAAAAAATATATATAAATGTATAAATATACATAAAAATATGTATATATACATATATGTATGTATATGTGTGTATGTGTATATACTATATATTATACAATATATATAATATATAATATATATTATATATTATATATTTTATATATAATATATATTATATGTATATAAAATATATAATATATATTATATGTTTTATATATAATATAATATATATTATATATATAAAATATATAATATATTTTATATATAATATATATTATATATTTTATATATGTAATATATACACATTCACACACATATACATACATAAATGTATATATTATATATATACACATACACACACATATACATACATAAATATACACACACAAATGTGTTTATATATATAGACACACAAATATATATATACTCTAAATAAATGAATAAACACAGAAGTAGATAATGATGTGTGTGTAAAATAACTTTTTAGTAAGGGTGATTAGTAAGAGAAAATGGGAAGAGCATTTGACGAGAAATCAGCCATGTGGTTTTGATCTGGTTATTTCGGTGAGCCACCTTGGGATACTGAATTATCTGTAGGCTTCTGTGTATGTGTTTTATCACTCAGATGCCAGGAATCACAGCGTGTGACTTTCCTGAATGACTCTAGAGCCACAAGAACTAATCAAGTAACACTGTTTCTTTGCAAGGATGCCAATACCTAGTTTCCAACTTAAGATACTGCTGTGTGAAGACAGTTCTTGTGAAAAGAAATCCATACATTTATTACTTTTCACCTGCGATAATAAATACGCAATAGTACTTTCAAGTTATATACTAATGAAATAATTCAGTTTTTAAAGCCTTGTTGAGTGTGACATTTTATAGCAAGGCTCAAAATATGAGGCCATAAAGTGAGACTGCAGCAGCTTTACTTATAAGTCTACACAATTATTCAGCCTTAAAAAGGAAGGAACTTCTGACATGGGCTACAATGTGGATGAACCTTGAAAATGTTATGCTAAGTGAAATAAACCAGTCACAAAAGAACAAATGTTGTATGATTCCATTTATATAAGGTGTGTGGAGTAGTCAGATTCAGAGGGACAGACAGTAGAATGGAGGTTGGTAGGAGCTAAGGGGAAGGGGAAAATGGAGTTGTTCCTTAATGGGCACATGGTTTCAATTGGGAAGATGGAAAAGTTCTGGAGACAGAGGAATGGTGGTGTTGGTTGCATTAGGATATGAATGCAATTAATGGCACATAACCATACACTAATAATGGTTAAAACAGTAAATTTTATCTCATATATATCCCCGCCCCCACAGACATGTAAGTCTACACACTGAGTGTGTTCCTTACCACGTCAATACTTAATTTTAACCAAGGGGCACCTGGGTGGCACAGTGGTTAAGCGTCTGCCTTCGGCTCAGGGCGTGATCCTGGCGTTATGGGATCGAGCCCCACATCAGGCTCTTCCACTATGAGCCTGCTTCTTCCTCTCCCACTCCCCCTGCTTGTGTTCCCTCTCTCGCTGGCTGTCTCTATCTCTGTCGAATAAATAAATAAAATCTTAAAAAAAAAACCAACTTAATTTTAACCAAAAAACTCAGGATTGTCTACTCTTTGGGGATGAGTCCAAAGAGCACCAACCATCTGGGGGAGCCAGTTTGTTGAACTAAATTTTGGGAGACGTCCTGTGATAATGGAGATCAACGGATAAATGGGTAAAGCTCATGAAAATGGAGACATCTGGTTGATGGAACACTGCTGTTTCTTTTTTTGGTGTTTTTGGGTTTTTTTATTTTCCACGGGGAACTACAAATGCAGAATAAATATCAAGCAGCTAGAAGGAGAGATCTGTTTCCACAGCCCGGAGGTGTCTGGGGGCCACTGCTTTTCTATTTTGTCCTCTCAACAGTGACTCTGCTTTCCCTCCCGCACAGGCTTTTCTGATTGACAGGACTTATCCATTGGTTTTTTTTTTTTTTTTTTAATTCTCAGGTGCTGGCGTTCATTTGTGTGGTTTTGCAGATGCTCTGAAATGCTATTCTGGCACCCCCGTGGGTTGGCACCCCTGCAAGAAGGATGGATCATAAATTGTGGATCTAACACACTTGCAAATGTTTGGTTTCCTCTAGCCTACACGTTGTCTGAAGGGCAAGGAATTAAGAGCTGATCCTTTTCGTTTCTACCATTGTTTGGGCCCGGACCACAGTCAGGCTGCTTAAAAAAATGTATCCAAAGTGAAGTCTTGGCCAACACACCTGAATCTATGGTGATGCAGCCATCACACAGCGCCCATTCATTGACACCTACCATCTTACAAGTGCCGTTCCATGTAATGTGTAATCCAGACAGCAGCCCTTTTATAAATGAGAAACGGAGGCTCCCGGAGATGAGACATCTCGCATAAATCAGTGCAGCAAGGTAAGTGACAGAGGTGGGCTGTGACCCAGGTGTGTCTGAGCCGGAGCCCATGCTCTTCCTGCAGTATTTCCCTGCTATGGATTCATTTCTCTTTTTGGTGTGCCAAGTAGCTTTGCTATTTATAAAAAAGAACTTGAGCACAAGCCTCATCTAAACCGCTTGGTGAGGTAAGGGCATCAAAAAGGAACTCACTGTGAAAAAACCCCCCAGGAATTCACTGTGAAAACAAATGAACTTTGGAGCAGGCATACTGCACAAAGCAGGTTCACTCAGTGATTGAATCTACCCTCCAAATTTATTTTCTCTGAGAAAATGGCCACTATTTATTAAAAGGCAATTCTATTTATCAGATGGAGCTTTTACAAGCAGTTCGTTCTGTCCACTAGGTTAGAAGCTCCTAAGAGGCAACCGGAAATGGTTTTTTTGAATGGATAAAATATTTGGGGCTCTGCACAGGGATTTCCTCTACTGCTTAACTGCGGTCCGAAAACAGAATAGACTGCTTGCTCAGACATAGTTTGCAACCAGAATTATAGCGACGTCTCTCTGGTCCTCCAGTGTATATGAAAGTCCAGTATGGAGGGATTGGTTCCTGTATGTCTTTTCCTCAATTAAGAGAATTTTGCATTGCTTCTATGTTTGTGAAAAGTCCTTCCAAGTCCTAGCTTAAGGATGCCAAAATTAACAAAAAACACTGAACAGTTGGTTGCAAAACCAGACACGAGAAGGAACGAAAGGCATGAGTGTGATTATTAACTGCAATTAAACAGAATAAATAAAGCCAATCATCCAATCTGTGGAATCATGAATACTTTCCCGTGAGCACGGTATGGTAGATGCAAACCCATTTATTGCCCATCTGAGGTGTGTAAAATGTCTTGCCGCTCTCTTTATCGGGTGGGCTGCCTTTGTTATTCTGCAAGTGAGCCTAGAATATCTACGGGTTCTCTAGGGCACTCAATCCCCCCACACTTTGAGTTTGATGTTATCTCCCCATGCTCCTGCCATTTGTGGCTACAGGGGGGCCTCTCTCGTGGAGGAACGCTATAAAGTATCTCATGCATTCACAGTGAGGGGAGTTGGGGTCCAATACACAGTGACAGGAGTAGGTGACCATCGTGTGAAATTACAAACATCGCCGACTACCTGAGGCAGGGCACCCTCGGGTGAGAGGCACTGAAGCTGGCAGGAACCTATCAGGACCATTGAGCATTCCAGACACTCTTGAAGGAAACAAGGGTCCTAGCATGCAGATCAGATCAGTTAAAGCCCAAAGGCCTTCTTGAGGGGCTTAAAACCTTCAAAATGTTCCCTGGGGTGGAGGGAGTCCTAAAACACAGGCATAAGGATAGGGCTTGTTATCACCCACTTTCACTTCTATGGTGACCAAAGGAGCCACCATAGCCCTCATTTATGACTCGCTCTTAAACCCTTTGAAGTACCTAAGTACCCTTGCTGTCCCTTCCCCCCTGCCCGTGCCCCAGGGGAGGGAACATCCTCAAATTACCCTTCTTCTCTACCACCATAGCCACAGGCCGCCAGCGGAAGCGCTCGCTTCGTCTTTCCTCTCCCACACTCCCTTAGTCTTTCCTCAAACCCAGTCTGCACGTCTAAAACATTGCAGCCTAATCGCCAATTAAGAGAAAAGAGAAGCTCCTGGAAAGAGAAGGAATTTGCATTCCAAGACCTAGGGCTCCATCTGCCCTGTAGCTGGTAATTGACTGTAGCTGGTAATTGACATTCAGTGTTTTACTGGGTGATCATTAACGCTGCCCACTCACAGGCAGGGGACGCTGCCTTCTAAGAGCTCTGTTGGTTTGCCTAGTGACAGGTCTGAATGGAGCACAGAGCCCAGAACACCTCAGTCCCTAAGTGACTGGGTAAGCACTGGATTATTCGGGATGCCATATGTTTTATTGGGAGTAACCAAATTGTGCTTTTTAAAAAGCCCAAGTGGTGGACATAAAAAAAAAAAGGAACAAAGGTTTCGTGTGCCCACTGGGTACCGGCATAGTAGGAAGCACTGGGTTGGGGAAATACACAAATTTTTCATCCCCACCTGGGTTTGATTTGGGCTCCCTCCTCCAGCTGTCTGACATTAATCAAGTCACAGATTTCCCTGACACTCTTCTTCCGAGAATTGTGGATCGTTTCTCGTAGAACGTGGTGAGGATCAAATAAGAAAACAGACCTAAGCACCTAGCACAGTGGATTTCAGAATATTGGTGATAATTATCAGGTATTTTAAGTATATTATCTCATTACGCCTCCAATAATAATGTGGGGTAGGGCTGGCAGCTCCAGTTGACCGAATAAGCAATTTAAGCATCAAAATGTTATCTCTCGGAACATCGTTCAAACCCAGGTCTGCCTGGATCCCAAATGGTGCCTCACCTACCCCCCCTTAAGGGGCTTGAGAACCTATTGGCTGCATATGGTGATAGCAGTGGGGCAACCACAATTACTGAGCCTGTGGATCGCGAACCACGACCTCTCCAAGCAACTCAGCTGCAAGATGCCGCCCACGCAAGCTCGTCTTTATAAGCAGCCCTTTGGAGACGGCCTTCCTGCGTCAGAGCCGAGAGAGGCGGCGTTTCCTGTACTCGGGAGCCACGGCAGTGCCCCTTCCCGGCTGCCGAGGTACGGCTTGGTTAGGAAAAAGGACGTGCGCGTCTCTGAGCCGGGACACGCAGGGCGGCTTCTTCCCGGCGGACCAGCCGGGGGCCGAACGTGGGGTTCTTGGCTCTGCTGCGGAGGGGGTACCACGCGAGGACTGACTACCTGCTTCTGTAGGTGAGCGGCCCGGGATGGACTATGCTTCCTCACTTGGGGGGCAGTGGGACAGATAGCAGGTTCCTGTCTGTCTCAGTGAGGGGGGGGAGCACAGAAACAGATGGAAATGAAAACGGGCAGCGTTGTTGGGCTGTGAGCGTGTGTTCTTGTGTGGGGAGCGGGTGGGTGGAGGAGCCATGAGGGAGGGGGTCCCGAACCCCCAGGTTTCAGAGACAAAGAGCCTCAGGGGCTTCCTGCCTTAGCAACCTCCTTCTACACAGTGCGTGCTTCCTGCTAGAGCTTTAGACTGTCCAGAGCATGGATTCCCGGGCTGACACCTCACTGCGCCCCGTCATAGACCGAGTGCTGCCCCTCTACCCCTTAAATATTCCTCTTAGCCCCCGTTTGTGCTTAGATGACTATGGGCCCTCCTCTCCCGACGCGGGGGAGAAACATGTTACAGGTGAAGTCTATGTACCTGGACCCAGGTGTCCTAGATGTGAATCATTAGGGCTGCCTAGTGCTAATTGTGTCAACTTGCACGAGTAATCTAACCTCAGTCAACTCATCTGTAAAATGCACACAATCACAGCGGCGTCATAAAATTTTCAGAAGGTTTAGCTAATATGTGAAATGTGCTTTGAAAGACCCCAGCACCCAGTAAGTGGTCGGTGAAGGTGAGCCGGCGCTACTGCAGTGAGCAGACCGGGTCCCCTACATAAGCAGCACAAGAATGAAAAGACCCTTAGAGACAACCAAACCTCGACTCCCTTCCTACTGTATGGGTGGCTTTGAAAAACTTCTTTAACCTTTCTTCTGCTTTATAAAGCAAGCTCAGTTGCCCCAAACTTCGTAGCTCCCCGTTCTTTACCTGCCTAAGAGCAGGTAATAATGTCCTTTCTTCTGTGATTGGCTTAGAACTGCATGGTAAATATAAAAAATATCTAGAAAAGATTTCCTTCCTCTACCACTGTTCAGGGACCACTTAGAAGAATGGACTCCAATTTTATTAACTTTTAACAACTCAACGGCGTGGTCCTGTGATTAGCGCTAAAGTGCAGTCTGTTCTGTTCAGGAAGACGGCAACCCTGTCCTTTCATCCCCACCCTAAATCCACAATTCTAGAACTATTGCTAAAAAACTGTGGGCACCCCAAACCACTATTTGACAGAAAAGGCAGGTCACCTGTTCCTCCGCTCAGTATTATCCCTCTCCTTACCTTTGGGTGACCTCACTTAGGAACAATATTAAACTGTGACTTTAACTGGTTTTTACTCAGCTCATAACACAGTGGTCAGGAATTGGTTATGAGTTAATTTGCACAACCTCAACATAAACCCAAGCGCTGTCTCTTAGGCATCATTAATATCACGTGAGAGTTCTCTCCGAACATTCCAGAATGGTATGCCTCCATGTGCAAGAGCACATGTCTTACCTTCTACCTTAATGCCTTGCTATTTCCTTTAGATGCCCAGTATGCATTCCTGGACCCCAACCATGCCACAGAGAGCCTCGTTCCGCAGTGAAATTCCGGCTTCTGCATCCCTCCACCATTTAGACCTGAGAACTTGCCCTCTCAGCCTACTCAGAGAAGTCCTATAGAGAAGAGAGGAGGACCTTGCAAAAACCCCTTGCGTTCCTCCGGAGACCAAGAGCTCTAGGAAGTCTACAGGAGGCTCGAGAACAATTCAGCTCCTCTGGGAGAAGAACCCAATCGGCTGGAAGGCGGACACCTCAGTATTTGAGGTAAGTTCGAAGTCTTGCCCCTTTGGCCTAAACTCTACACTTTCTTGCCAGGCCCACCCTGAGCAGACCCTTTGCATCTCCCCCAAGGGACCCTAGCACCTTCCTGCCCTGCTGACTTTGCTGTCTAAGGATGGGGGCTCGTCAACATTTTTAGGGAACAGGCAGTCAAGGCAGAGGTCTGGGCCCCATTTTAGGGGGTCCTGGGCCTTCAGAGCCCAGCCCTTGGCTCTGGTCGGCAGCCACCAGGCAGCGAGGCGGGGTTCAGCGTCCAGAGCCCAGAAAGCCTGAGACTCCCTGGCAACTCGGTTCCCATGATCCCTGTGGGCAGAACGGGTGAGTCAGGCTCTCCTCCCCTTCCCAAACTCCCCTGCAGGGGCTGTCTGACCTGCTTTGACTCCTTTTTTGCTTTCAAGGTTGTTCTTGATACTCATCTTAACCTGATTTTACACGGTGTGATGTGCCTGGGGCCCCAGACCTTTCCCGGAGAGGCTGATTCCTCTCTCCTGCTGTTCAGTTTGCCAAAATGGGCAGGGACCGGCTGCGGAAGAGCTGCCTGGGGCCTCAGGGAACTCGAACGGTCTTTTGCTTATGTAATCGTTCAGTGTAATTAGGTTGTAATTTTCTAAAGATGAATTTGTGAGAGGCCCACATTTTCTATGGGATGAAAACCAGCGCTTACTACAACGGCAGGTAGCAGGAATGATGGGCGCCAGGAGGAAGAGCGCCTTGCGGTGTTGGGAGTAGAAGCCCAGGCCTGGAGTCAGAGATAAGGGAACCTTTTCTGGGAAAGCTAGGTGCTTCCTTGGTGCTTCCACATTTTTTTTTTTTTTAAGATTTTATTTATTCCTGAAAGACAAACCAAGGGCAGGGGGACAGAGGCAGATGGAGAAGCGGGCTCCCCGTGGAACAGGGAGCGCGATGTGGGGCTCCATCCCAGGACCCCGGGATCACGACCTGAGCTGAAGGCAGACACTTAACTAGCTGAGCCACCCAGGTGCCTCGGTGCTTCCACATTTAATTCTCAGAGCAGCTTATGGTGATGAGGACTGTTCTCGTTGTAAGGATGAGAAGACAGAGGTTCAGAAAACTTAGATCCTCTGCCCAAGGTCACTAAATTTGTGCTAATCAGAAACTTGGTGACCCTCGTATGCTGCGAATTGTCCTGAATGCTTTGCACAGATGCACTCATTCCTTAAAATTATAACCCTAAGGGGAGAAAGGGGGCATTGTGGACCCCTGTGGGCCTCATTTTTCTGTTGCAAAAGTTGAGGCAATAAGTTACCAAATGAATGATTATTCTTATGGCAGACCTGGGACCTAAAGTCTTGAGGTCAGACTCTACCCCTCTCACCGGGGTTTTGCTGCACTCCTTTTCACCAGAAAGTGGTGGTGATGGGGTTTTTTTCCGGGTCTGTCTGACTCCAGGTGTTGTGTGTACCTTCCGTTATACTGGAAATCCAAATAATTGGTGGGTGGTTTGTGTGTGTGTCTGAGTGAATATGGGGTAAGTTCAAAATATGCAGTCTTAGACCCCTCAACCACGCAACCCCTAGCTATTGCTTTTCTGCCACTTTCCGGAAGCCGTGTTAGAAGAGCTCCGTGTGTACCCTTCATGAGACGGATTCTGCTCACATAACCAGGCACGTAAGCTGGTAGAGAAACAAGTGTTCAACATCTAATGGCTGCTTAGAGCAGCTGGTTCTGATTGCAGTCTTCCCAGAGGACAGAGCCATTTCTTGTTCATTTTGGGGTCCCCATGGCTTCGCTACGTGAGTAGAAAATTGTTCTTAGACTTGATTTGTGTTTTGGGGGGAGAAATTCATTAAAGTTCTGTGTACTGAAACAAAACTGACTCGGGCCTGGAAAAAAATGAATATTGCTAGGTAGACAAGGGGAAAGTGGAAAATATTTTAGAAGAGTAGAACAAAGGATCAGAGGCGGAAATAAGCACGATGTCTCTGACCCAGGCAAATGATTGTATTGACAAGCAGAAATGGAGTTCGAGCAAATGAGAAATGAGTTTGGTTAGAGGATGTAGGTAGGTCACGGAACCTCAGACAGATGTGTCAAGTGGGTGTGGTTGGCCAAAGGGAGTCATTGACCATTTCAGAAGAAAGTCCGTGATGGGAACAAATTGGGCAGAAGATCACCCTGGTCAAGTGAAGGTGGATGAATTAGAAGGGACAGCTGGGAAGTCGGCTAGGAGATGGCCTCTGTAGGCCAGCATGAGGGGACGGAGCTACAACCACCGAAATGGTCATGACAGTGTGGCTCCCATGAAACATTGTCCCAGGATCTCAGGGGCAGATGGGCTTTGGAGCTCCTCTGTTCTAGCTGCCTCCTTTCCCCTCCTTCCCAGGGTTCAGGCTTCATTGTCTCAATGACCTTCTAGTGTCTACCATGTTTGGATGAAAATAGGAGTGGAAAACTACCTCCTCTTCTGCTTTTGGAGAACTGTATCAGAAATGTCTCTGTAGAAGGCCAAAATTGGCCGCCTGGGGAATTTCATACATTGGTCATTTCAAAAGAAGGAAAGAGCTGCTCTGAGAAAAAAGCATGAGATTATGGGAACCGTGAAACAAGTCGGAAACTGAATCCCAGGCTCAGCCAGGATAGCTTTGAGCAAGTCAGGTAAACTCTGTGTGACTCGTAACTTCTGTGACAGTGGGGACAATACATGTCTGGCCTTGGACTCTGGTCTATTTGGATGATCAAACAATATGGCTTGTGACAATGTTTTAGAAACTTCAAAATGCCTCATAAAGGAACATAGGACTTTTAACGCTCTATAGAAAGGAATGGAGTATAGTTGAGTGCCAGAGAAAGCTGGATTCAAATTCCAGCTCTGCCACTTTCCGGCACTGTGATTTGGGGCTCCTTCCACAACCCTCGGTCCCATAGCTGCAAAATGGCATAAAGACAGTCCTACCTCAGGAAGTTGTTGGGACAACCAAATCTGATAAGGCCTTTACAAGCACTTAGCACAGGGTCTGCCTGACATATAAGAAACAATGAAAAAATACGATTATTGATACATGATGACTGCATACAGGAGATGAGTGAAAAAGAAGCGTAATCCATGGCCTTGAACTTGAGTGAGTAAAGCGACGGTAGAGTTGGTGGTCTGAGAATGGGAGGGAAGCTGACTGTGATGATCTGGCAGATGTTTTGAAACTGCAACTCCTGGCATGGCTCTTCTGTTTATACACATGCCACAGGCACTCTTTTGACAGTGGCTGTATTTTGGGCCCGCTCCATATCGAGCGGCTGGGCTCCCTCTCTGACGCCCGCGTAACAAGAGTTGCTGGACTTCAACATAGTGCAGGCGTTCACAGCCCATTCCGCCTAAGGCCATGCCATAAACAATCGGGAGCTCACTGCGTTGTTACCAGATAGTGTCCTGTTTCAATGCCAAGATGGTGAAAGACATGTCATCACCCGTGCATTCCTATGGAGGGGCCATCCCGTTCTTGACCACGACAACTATTTTGTAGAAAAGTCATGTGTCTGTAGACACTCCGACAAAAAAACCCTTGCAGAAGGAAGGTAAATTGTCACAAAGGGCTCTTCTCACAGTGGTTTCAGCTGCTTGCTTGGATTCGTGATCATTCTAAAAGATGTTTTCTTCAGTCAGTTAACCGAGTCTTCGGTAAAGGATGGAGTAGTATGATCAGGTTAAGGTTGCGTAGTAGTAGGGGCCATGATTCAGGTGTCAGGGAGGAGTGACGATTTAGCAACCAGGCTAAGTGCCTCGTGAGCTAAGGGGTTGAGTTTGGTAACTTTTTGTGTTGAGAGAGCGAGCTTTGGAAAGTCCACCTTTCCAGAAAGTTTCCTCAGTTAATGACCAGACAAGCGGATCTCCACCCAGGAGGTCCCCTTTCCCAGATGAAGAAGCCAGCCGTAGTGTTTATACAACTTACCCCAAATCACACAATTTGTCTTATTCCTTCTTTCTATCCAACTATGCTCGGGGGGGGGGGGGCAGGGAAGCTATCATTGTGGGGATATGTAAAAAGAAAGAAAGGCAAAGCCATACCCAGAAGCCATCGATGATGATGCCATTTCTAGGTTGGCAAAGGACTTGCTACTAGAAGGATGTTGTAGTAATATGCAATGAACGCCTCTCCTACGGTAAGTGTCGAGTTCCTTATTCCAAAATGTCTTCTACTTCCCTGTCTTCAAATCTCTTCCTTAAGGGGAAATTCCTAATGAGCTCGTCACAGTCCAGATCGGTCTCCTGAGTTCAATAATCCTGTATCCATGGCCCACCAGCCTCCATACGTGTATATTTTGCAGGTATGGCAAACTCAATCTGCTCCACGAGATGAAACGTCTTACTGCTCCAGTACCCCTATCCCTTCTCTACTCCCCATCTCAGGGAGCGCTTCCAGCCATCCACTCAGCAGAGCCAGTGTAGGGAACTCTTCTTCAGCTCCACCCTTCCCTACATCAAATCTCACAACTTCTGTCAGCTCTATCTCCTGAACATCTGAGTTCTGTCGTCTGTCTCCAGCACCACCACATGAATCCTATTTCCGTGGAAGATTTATCTTCCATGTTGGTCTCCTGGGCTCCTTATCTGCTCTAGGCATCCCACCCCCATTTTGTCCATTCTGTAATCAGAGTGGTTTTTCTCCAATTCAAACTTTGCTCTACTCTCCCACCTAAGGTCATTTCTGCTCCCTCGGTACAGAATAAAGTTCCAAAGAACGACTTACAAATGTCTTCAAATTTGGGCTCTTGCTTCAATTTCTAGCCTATTCCCTGCTGCTCTCATTTGTTTAAAAAGATTTTGAGAGTGAGAGCATGAGCAGGGGAGAGGGGAACAGACACCCTGCTACACAGGGAGCCCGATGCAGGGCTCGATCTCAGGACCCTGGGATCACCTGAGCCGAAGGCAGATGCCCAACCAACTGAGCCACTCAGGCACCCTGCTGCTCTCCTTGTAAGCTGCACCAGACTCTTTTGGTGCCCAGCACACCTCTTTTGGCTCTACCATGTCAGTGTGCAGAAACCAGCTTCCAGGGGAGAGCACCTGCTTGTAAAAGCGGGAGGCCTTCTCCAGTGCCTCAGAAAGCTGCTCTGAGGAGTACCCATGGCAGGCCGGAAGAACCAGGTTGCTGACGCCGGAAGTTTGCTTCAGCCGGTGATGGGGATTTGGTGATTGGAGTCCACAGCTCCTTTGCCCCTCCAGCGAGATGACGGAGGTCTGTGTTCTATATCATTTTCCGGAGTTTCTCCTCCGAACTGAGTTCTTGTCACCTCCGTGGTAGCTGGCTTGACAACATTCACCAGCTATCTTTTCTTTCTGATCTCACTTTCTCACTCTACCCCTGGTATCTTCATTCACCTCCCAAATAAGCCTCTGTACTTGAATCTTTGTCTCAAGTCTGGCTGGGGAACGGGGGACAACTGAGACCTATCACTAGGCTCTGGCGTTCCCACGGGACTTCCAGTTCTCCAAGCCCACCATGTACTTTCCCATTTAGAATATCCATTTGGATAGAATATCCATTAGTATCTACTCCCTTCTCTGTTCTTCCGGAAAACTTCTACTCCTTTACAACTCAACGCTGCCTCCGCTCTGAGCTTTCTCAATCTTTTGTACCATGCTATTATTTAGCTGAATTGATTTTTTTCTATGCTCTATAGTGCTTTGTACGTATTTTTATTTATTTTACATATCCACTGGTATTTCTGCCCACATGTGTCTCCTACATGGAGCTAGGTGTTTTTTAAGATCAGGAATAATTTCCCATGGTCTGGACCACTGGTTGGCATGTGAAAAAGTGATCAAAACATTTTGGAGAATTAACAGATGGACACGTTTGGAGTTAGGAATGCGAAAGAGTCCTCTAGTAGCTGATTGCTCCATGGAAATATATTCAGTAAATTCAACGTAATTATGTACTTATTTTAAAAAGATTTTAGAGAGAGTGTGAGCGGGAGGAGGGGCAGAGGGAGAGGGAATCCCCAAGCAGACTCCCTGCTGAACGCGGAGCCTGGTGTGGAGCTGGATCTCAAGACTCTGAGATCATGATCTGAGCCAAAAGCAGGAGTCGGCTGCCCAACCCACTGAGCCACCCAGGCGCCCTACGTTCGACATGGTTATTGAGCACCTGCTACACGGCAGGTAGTAGGTATTTGAGATTCAATACCGGGCAAAACACAGTTCTCCTTTCTGGTGGAGCTGACATTACAGCACAGGAGATAGTAAATGACAAATATAATAAACTAGTAAATTTTGTATTGTTAGTGTGGTTAGAAGCTAATATAAGCCATGGGCGGGGGGGGAAAGAGGACAAGCAAATCAAAGTGCTGGCAAGGAGTGGCAATGGGAATGCAGGTTGTAAGTAGTCGAGTATAATAGGATCCAGAAACCGCGGCAGTAGAACCCCAGAAGAGGGTGTGTGATTAGGCTGGAGTCGTTCTGAAGGTTAGTTGACAAGGTTAATTACCAACATGCAGCACAGTAATTTCGCTTCCAGTGGGATAGACATTTGTGCTTCTAAGTATACAAGCCCTATTCTATCTAGGCATGTAATATCCTTAGTTAAAAATGACTGCTTTCTTAGCCATGTGCTCCCCAGGCAGATTGCCTGCTGTGAATCCAATTTTTAATGCAAAATGTTTTTCCGGCACAGAAGTGCACTGCCAATTTATTAAAGTTTGTGGAGAGAAGGATACCAGTAGACAAAAGCATATTAGAGAGGGGTGCTATGTGTGAGGAGATAAAGTGGAGGGGGGAAGCAGACGTTCTCCACTAAACTCACGTCTCCCTAATCATCAGTCAGCAAAACCATTTAGGTTGAAAGAAAAAAAATATTACCTGGGTGATCTCAGTGATTGTGCTGTACCTAATATACTAATAACACAGTGAATTTATCTTTCGAACTTTCTCGAAAAGAATTGCAGAGTAGGGGGTTAAATGTGATCCGGGGGTATAAGAATAATTTTAGGAATTAATGGTTTAAATAGGAGACTGACAGATTCTAGGGGAGATAATGGCTCACCGTAACAAGAGGCCCTAAAAATAAAATCCTGAAAGCCTATCCACAAAGGGTCTCAGGAAGGAAGGAGAGGCAAGAGGCACTTCAGCGAGTACCATGTCACAGAGAACTCTGTCAAGTTTGGGGTCTGTCAGGAGGCTGGAGCCTTCAGGGTTTCCCCCGGGAGCCCCCACATCCACAGGAGATGGGATGCCAAGGGGGCTGCTTAAAATTTTGAGGGGATCCCTGAGCACATGATAGCATCCAGATCCTTTACAGGGTACATGGGGTAATTCACACTCAACCCTGGGCTGCACGGTTAGCTCATCTCTCTCTCTCTCTCTCACTGCGCCTCAGCTCGTCGCACTGAGGGTTCCAATAGGGAGAAACTCCTGAACTTTCCAGGTGTTCTAAGCTATTTTGCACCTTCCTGTCCCTTTCCAGTCCCTCCTTCCAGCTCTATCCTTTCACTCCTGCCTCCTGTCCAGAGGACTGACTGCCCACTCTGCGACATCCCTATAGAGCATTTCCTCGCCTTTCTTTTCATAGCACATCAGGGCATTTTCTCTCTAGCATTTGTCTGTCTTAATCACAGTATAAAACCCATACCGGCAGAGTTCCTCCTTGCATTATATCCCATGTGCCTAATGCACGACTTGGATCCATAAAAGCTGAGTAGATGAATAGAGTTAATGAATTAGTGTAATGAAAGGGTGGTGGGAAGCATTTAACAATCCAATGTACGTTTCTTTAGTAATTTAAAGTGTACCACGTAGCAACCTTCTCACGAGGGTATATTATTATTTCTATTTTTCTAATGAAAAATGGTGGCTCAGAGGGTTAGGCGGTCTATGTCCTAAAGACAGCCAGGTCTTTAGGTTCTGGAGGTCAGAAGGAGAATACGTGTGTATTGTTTTAAGCCACCACGTTGTGGTCATCTGTTACAGCAGCTACAGAAACTCACGTACCAAGGTTCCAAGTGTCAGTCAAGAGTAGATGTATTGTCCCGACTTGGGAGCTGTGCCGTGAAGAGCGGCGTAGTTTTGGATGAGTCTTACTTAACCTCTTAGTCTCAGGGCAGAAAGCTACGTGGGACCGTTCTTGCAGGAAGAGTATCGTACAATGGCCTCGTTACCCGTTTGTGAGGTGGGCTGAGGAGCACCTGATATTTACCTTAGGACTGTCCTTGTAGGTAGGACACTTCCGGAGAGATGTAGCCGAAAGCCAAATTCACTGTGCCCTGCCCACCACCCAAATGCTTCACAGCAGTCCTGCTGGGAGGGTCCCAAGGAGCATCCTGCAGCCCTGGGAGAGTGGGGGCTGCAGGTGGGACAGGGAAAGGGGTTCCCTCTTGCTGAGGGGAGGAGAGGTGCTTCATACCCACATGCAACACCTTGCATCATCTTTTTGAATGCTCAGCAATGGTGTCATTATTTTTAGAGGAGGAAAATGAGGATTAGAGAAATTAAGCACTTTATCCAAGGTTACATGGTTAGTGGCTGAGCTGGGACTAGAACCCACATCCCTCTAGTTTCATTCCTAGGTTTGCACCTCACATCAGCGCCGTGGTTCTCAGGGTGGGACGAGCAGCATTAGCAAGACCCGAGAATTTATTAGAGATGTAAATTCTCAGCTTTCATCTCAAATCAGAAATTCTGGGGTGGGGGTAGGGAGCAGGAATCTGCATTCGAACGACCTCTCCAGGTGATTGTGAGGCCTGCTCAAGCTTGAAAACCACTGCCCTCTGCTGTTCCTCTTGGAGTCCTTGTGAAGGATGATGGCCCTGTTGGCCCAGGCCCAGGCTACTTGCTTCTCTGAGTCAGTCCTTAGCACGAGCAGTAGTAAGCGGCCAACGTACGCAGTGCAAGGACATTCTAGATTTGCCATCCTGAACGGTGGCTGAGGCATAAGGCCTTTTGCTGAAGGGAGGGGAGGAATCCACAGATTCAGAGATTCTGACTGCCTAGGGAGTGAGTTTGATCTGAAACACTTAGTAAGATACAAGTACACATCATCTCCCCTCTATCTTAGAGTTGTTGTTAGCCTCAGACAAGCAAAGGAAACTGATATTTCTGTTGACATCATAGCTACATTTTTAAAAGCACCTGCTTGTATCTGGAATTCTTGGCGCTAGATATGGTCCCTGTGTTCTTGGAGCTTATACACCAGAGAATGAACTTCAGCCATGAGAAGCCTAGAGAACTCCTATCACAGAATGAGCAGGGCCTGAATTGGATTCCGGTTGAGGGTTTCAGGCCTCTGTGTTCTCCTGGACTCATGAAAGATGTAGCGACCTTGGACATTCTTGGATGATCTATCTAGGAGGTTCTTTTCTGGCACAGATATTATAGGTCACATTGCCCCAGTCCACCCCCAGAAAGCCCTCCTGGTCTGCAAATGTCTGGCCACCTCCTCACACTGTGTGCTGTGGGAACAGCGTACATGGGTCTCCTTTCTGAATCATTGTGCTTTACTCCCACAGAGCCAGAGCGGGGAGGTGGCAGGCTGATGAAAAGCAGAGGAACAGCACGGTCTAACCTAGTAGTAAGATAGTAGTAAACTGAGGTGTATATATTTTGGTGGGGGAAAGGACTCTCGAGAGAAAAGCTTTCTAGGCAGTAGCCCTGAAGAAATAATCGTGAGTAGGGTGAATGGAGAAAGACCGAATTTTGCTTCCAGTTGTTCCTCTGTGCTCTCAGCTGCTTCCAACATAGTTTGCAAAGTGCAGGCAAAGGTTACATCCGCTCAATAGTTATCCAGCCAGTGACTGGAGTTTTTGATCTTACATCATTTAATCTAAACTTCTCTGTCCCCAAGCTGGAGTGAAACCCACAGAAGCACCAAAGCCTTACTTATCCTGCCTTTACGCTTGTGCCACAGTATTCTCATCCATCCATTCATTCTTTGATTCATTCAAAAACTAATTAGGGAGCAAATAGTATGTGCCAGGAATCGCGCTGTGACAGGTACACTGGGTGAGAAAAAGCAAATGTACTTCCTGCCCTCATGGAGCTTACAGTCTGGGGTGGGAGCCAGACTTTATTAATTTTTTAGAGAGCATGAGCTGGGGAGGGGCAGAGGGAAAGGGGGGAGAGAGAATCTCAAGCAGACTCCCTGCTGGGCACAGAACCCAACGACGTGACCTGAGATCATGACCTGAGCCAAAATCAAGAGTTGGAGGCTTAACTGACCGAGTCACCCAGGTGCCCCAGGAGACAGACATTAATAATCACAAGCAAATGTAAAACAGTGATTCCAGTGGTGTTGAGGGAGGAGTTAACAGGGCATGGAGGGCACGGAGGGTGGGAGAGGGGACAGAATCCCTGCAGAGATTGCATATGAGAAGAGACTTGGAAATGTGAAGGATGGAAAGGCCAGAGTGAACGGAGGGGAGACAGGGAGGGAGAGGGGGAGAGAAAAAGAAGAAAAGGGTAGGGGGGAGAGGGAGAGGAAAGGGGGAGGGAGGAAAGATAAAAGAGTAGACGGAGATAGGGTGAGGGAGAAGAAATTGAGAATGAGGGGTGTGTGGCAGAACTTTCAGGGTATTACAGACCCATCTTTATCCAAAAAGCAACAGATTTCAGCAGGAGAGTGTTGTGATCAGATCTGCATTTTGAAGATACCACCCTGGCTTCTTTGGAAAGCCAGGGGTTAGAGAGGGTGCGGGAGAATTGTTTGCAGGTTGCCTTTGGCAAGTGATGGTGGTAGCTAACCTTGTGTGTTAGTGGAGGGGATGGAGGGAATATCTATTTAAAAAGAAAAATTAAGAGGATTTGGTGATAGATCAGTTATAGAACAAGAGGGAAGGATCAAGGATGAATCCAGCTTTGGACTTAGGCAATAATAATGACCCATATTGTGTCTAATACACACAGGTACTCTTCTAAGTGCTTTAATCATTTTAAGTCAAATATGAGAAATAGGATTATTATCCTTATTTATAAATGGGACATCAGAGGCACAGAGAGATTAAGTGTATTTCCTTAGATCACACAGCTAGTAATTGACAGTATCATGATTTGAATCTAGGCAGTCTCCCTCCAGGTTCTGTGATCGTAACTGTCTCTTCTACAGTAAATATCTCTGACATTGAACTATCTCTTGGAAAACATGGGTAGAGACTCCTTTAGATAGACATGCATGGAAACTTATATGGTAAATTATCCTAGGTTCAGCCCAGTCTCCACTCTTAACTACATCAAAGAGCAGGGACAGTGGGAGATCTATGGCCTGCTAGAAGGACTTGGAAGCCTGGGATGTGGAAAGAACAGGAACAGAGGCAGCTGCGCTGTTAGAGGAAGGAGGATAGAATCAGAGCCAGAAAGCGTGACTAACCACATGATGGGAAGAGAGCAATTGACCACTCTAGTCCTCTGATTCTTGACCTTGAAGAAGGGGGCCACCACATTGAATTGCTAAGTAATGAACACAGAAAGCATAGCACAGTGATCAGCATATGATAAATACTCTTTTTTTTTTTAAATCAAAGTATAGTTGACACACAATGTTGCTTTAGTTGCAGGTGTAAAACACAGCGATTCTGCAAGGCCATAGGTTATGCTGTGCTCACCGTAAGTGTAGCTACCATCTGTCGCCCTACAATGCTTTTAGGGTATCATTGACTATGTTCCCTATGCTGTGCCATTCGTCCCCATGACTTCCAGTGATACATTTGAGTCTGCAGTAGGGGAAGCAGGAAGGATATGGCTCATACTTGTCCATCTTTCAAAAATGTGGCTAATCACAGCACTTGTTGAAGAGAACAGGTGTGGAAAATGGTCATAAGGACAGAGTGAATCCATCTCAGTGAGGACAAATGGTACTAAGGCAGAGCTTACTGGTGAGCTGGCTGGGTTTGTTTGTTTGTTTTTGATGTGTAGTTGACATACAATATCGTGTTAGTTTCAGGTGTAAAACAGTGATTCAACATTTATGTACATTACCAAGTGATCACCACCGTAAATCTAGCTACCATCTGTCACTGTACAAAGTTGTTACGATATTATTGCTGTATTCCTATGCTGTACATTACATCCGTGTGACTTATTTTATAACTGGAAGTTTGTACCCTTCCCCTATTTTAATCCCCACCCCTCCTTTCCCTCTGGCAACCACTAGATTGTTGTCTGTATTTGAATCTGTTTTGTTTTTTTTAGATTCCACATATAAGTGAAATCACACAGTGTTTGTTTTTCTCTAACTTATTTCACCTAGCATAATTCCTTCTAGGTCCATCCCTGTTGTCTCAGGTGGCAAGATTTCATTCTTTTTTATGGCCAAGTAATAGTCCATTGTATATTTATACCACGTTTTCTTTATCCATTTATCCATTGATGGAAACTTACATTGGTTTCATATCTTGGCTACTTGGAATAATGCTGCAATAAATATAGGGGTGCATATGTCTTTTCAAATTAGTGTTTTCCTGTACTTTAGATAAAAACCCAGAAGTGGAAGTGCTGGATCATATGGTAGTTGTATTTTTAATTTTTGAGGAACCTCCATACTGTTTTCCACAGTGCACCATTTTGCATTCCCATCAGTACTGCATGAGGGTTCCCTTTTGTCCACATCCTCACTAATACTTGTTATTTATTGTCTTTTTGATAATAGCTATTCTGGCAGGTGTGAGGTACATCTCATTATAGTTTTGATTTGCATATCCCTGATTAGTGGTGTTGTGCACGTTTTCATGTGTTGGCCATCTGTGATTTCTTTTTTGGAGAAATGTCTATTTAGGTCCTCTGCCCATTTTTAAATTGGATTTTTTTGGGGAGGTATTGATTTTTATGGATTCTTGATATATTTTGGATATTAACCCCTTATTGGTTAGATCATTTGCAAATATCTTCTCCCATTAAGCAGTGTGATGCCTCCAGCTTTGTTCTTCCCTCTCAATATTGCTTTGACTATTCAGAGTCTTTCATGGTTCCATATAAATTTCAGGATTGTTTGTTCTAGTTCTGTGAAAAATGCCATGGGTATTTTGTTAGGATTGCTTTTAAATCATAGATTGCTTTGGATAGTATGGACATTTTAACAATATTAATTCTTTCATTCCATGAGCATGGTATATCTTTCCATTTATTTGTATCTTTCATCAGTGTTTTATTGGTTTCAGAGTACAGGTCTTTTACCTCCATAGTTAAATTTATTTTCAGGTATTTTATTCTGTTTGATGCAATTGTAAATGACGTTTTTTTCTTTAAGTCTGTATTTTCATTCCAATTAACATGTGTAATATTAGATTTGGTGTACAATATAGTGATTCAACATTTCCATACAACACCCGGTGCTCATCACAACAAGTGCATTCCTTAATGGATTGTTTTCTTAATTTCTCCTGCTACTTTATTATTACCATACAGAAATGCAACAGATTTCTGATTATTAATTTTGTATCCTGCAACTTTAATGAATTTATTTATTCTAGTAGTTTTTTTGGTGGAGTCTTTAGGGTCTCATATTATATCATCTGCAAATAGTGACTGCTTTACTACTACTTTTCCAATTTGGATGCCTTTCATTTCTCGTCTGATTGCTGTGACAAGGACTTTTAATGCTATGTTGAACAGAAGTAGTAAGAGTAAGCATTCTTGTTTGTTCCTGATCTTAGAGAAAATGCTTTTATCTTGTTAGCTGTGGGTTTATTATATATGGCCTTTATTGTGCTGAGAAATTCTCTCTCTCTATCCACATTTTTTTATCATGAACGGATGTTGAATTTTATCAGTTGCTGCTTCTGCATCTGTTGAGATGATTACACGATTTTTATCCTTATTTTTGTTAACGTGGTGTGTCATGTTGATTGATTTGTGGTTATTGAACCATCCTTGCATCCCTGGAACAAATCCTACTTGATCATGGTATATGATCCGTTTAATGTATTGTTAAATTCAGTTTGTTAATATTTTGTTGAGAAATGGCTGGGTTGTTTAAGCATGTCTGGAAAGACTTTGTTACCTGACCAACTGCTGAAAGCCAGTGTTGGGATTAACAAATCACTAATTCACATCTTCAGCCTCATAGCTCTGGTTGAACAGGCTTTCAGGCCGGGGATCAGAATACTGTACTCATTTTTACTTTTTAAAATTTAAAGGGCTGCTAATTTGCCTCAGCTCTCCTAGGTAATGGCCAGCCAAAGACTGGTACTCAGCTGCTTAATTCTTACTTAATTCCTGGGTGTCCACTATTTAAGAACATGAAGTTTGCAGTAACGGCTTTCAGTAAATGAAGAGAAGCCTTCTCAAATTCAGGAAAGAAGTATCCATCTGTGACAGGGCTTCTTAAACTTTGATGTGCTCACAGATCATCTTGGGGTCTTGCAGAAGTGCATATTCTAATTATTCTATTCTGGTCTAATTGTATTAGTTTTCTTTTTTATAATTAAAAATTTTTATTTAAATTTTTGAGGTTTTAATTGACATAATATTAGCCTCAGGTATAATAAAATGATTTGATTCTTGTATATATTGCAAAATGGTCACTCCAATAAGTCTAGCTAGTACTCACCATACATAGTTACGAAACTTTTTTTCTTGTGATGAGAACTTTGAAGATGTACTCTTAGTAACTTTCCAATATGCACTATAGTGTTATTAATTATAATCACCATGCTGTACTTTACACCCCCATGAATTCTTTATTTTATAACTGGAGGTTTGTACCTTTGGACCCCCTTCATCTAATTTTCCCACCCCACCCCCCACCTCCAGGAATCACCAATTTGTTCTCCACATCTATGAGCTTGCTCTCTCTCTTTTTTCCATATATAAGTGAGGATATGCACTATTTGTCTTTTTCTGACTTCTTTCACTTAGTACAATGCTCTAAAGGTCCATCCATTCTGTTACAAATGGGAAGATTTTCTTTTTTATGCTAAATTTCCATTGTATATTATGTCACATTTCTTTTATCAGTTCATCTGTCAGTGGACACTTAGGTGTCTTTCATACCTTGGCTGTGGTAAATAATGCTGAAAGGAACACGAGGATGCATATATCTCTTTGAGATAGTGATTTCATTTCTTTCAGTTACATACTCAGGAATGGAATTGCTGGATCATATGGTAGTTCTTTTTTTAATTTTTTGAGGCACCTCCATACTGTTTTCCATCATAGCTGCACCAATTTACATTCCCACTAACAGTGCATGAGGGTTCCCTTTTCTTCACCTCTTCACCAACACTTATTTCTTGTCTTTTTTGATAAGCCATTCCAACAGGTGTGAGATGATATCTCATTGTGGTTTTCATTTGCATTTCCTTGATGATTAATGATGTTGAGCACCTTTATGTGTACCTGTGGGCTATCTGTATGTCTTTGGAGAAATGTCTAATCATGTCCTCTGCCCATTTCTGGGGGAGGGGTGGGGGGGAAGAGGGAGAGAGAGAATCTTAAGTAGGCTCCACACCTCCAGCATGGAGCCCAATGTGGGGCTTGATCTCACAATCCTGAGATCATGACTTGAGCTGAAATAAAGATTTGGATGCTTAACCAACTCAGCCCCCCAAGCACCCCCTCTGGCCATTTTAAAATTGGATTGTGTGGATTTTGCTATTGAGTTGTATGAGTTCTTTATATATTTTGGATATTAACTCCTTATCGCATATACAATTTGCAAATATTTTCTCTCATTCAGTAGGTTGTCTTTTCATTTTGTTGATGGATTCCTTTGCTGTGCAGAAGCTTTTAGTTTGATGTAGTCTCACTTATTTATATTTTGCTTTTGTTGTTAGATAAAAAATCATTGCCCAGACAAGGAGCTTGCCAATTTTTCTTCTCGGAGTTTTATTGTTTCAGGTCTTACATTCATTAAAATCTTTAATCCCTTTTGAGCTTTTTGTATGGTGTAAGATAGAGGTCCAGTTTTATTGTTTTGTATGTGGCTATCTAGTTTTCCCAACATCATTTGTTGAGGAGACTGTCTTTTCTCCATTGCATATTCTTTGGCCTCTTGTCAGAATATAATTGACCATATATGTGTGGGTTTATTTTTGGGTTCTCTCTTCTGTTCCATTGATCTATGTGTCTGCTTTTTATGGAAATGCAATACTGTTTTAATTACTGTAGCTTTGTAATATGGTTTGAAATCAGACAGCAGGATGCCCCCAGCTGTGTTTTTTCTCAAGATGCTTTGTCTATTTGTGTTTCCATACCAATTTTAGGATTGTTCTAGTTCTGTGAAAAGTTCCATTGGAATTTGATAGGGATTGCAAATATTGAATCTGTACAGTTTTTGGGTAGTATGGTCAGTTTAACAATATTCTTCCTGTCTATGAGCACAGAATATCTTTGCATTTCTTTGTGTCATCTTCAATTTTTTTCATCAATGTTTTATAGTTTTCAACGTCTGAGTCTTGGCTGAATTTATTCCTAGGGGTTTTATTCTTTTTGAGGTAGTTATAAATGGGATTATTTTTTAAATTTTTCTAGCATTTCATTATTAGTGTGTAATAATGCAACATTATTTACGTATATTGATTTTATATATTGTAACTTTACTGAATTTGGCTCTTAATTCCAAAAGTTTTTTGGAGTAGAGTCTTTAGGGTTTTTAATATATGTTATCTGAAAATAGTGGCAGTTTTACTTCTTCCTTTCCAGTTGAATGCCTTTTATTTATTTTTCTTGCCTAATTGCGCTGGCTAGGATTTCCAATACCATGTTGGATAAACGTGAAGAGAGTGGGTATCCTGTCTTTTTTTTTTTTTTTTTAAGATTTTATTTGACAGAGACAGCCAGCAAGAGAGGGAACACAAGCAGGGGGAGTGGGAGAGGAAGAAGCAGGCTCCTAGTGGAGAAGCCTGATGTGGGGCTCGATCCCAGAACGCTGGGATCATGCCCTGAGCCGAAGGCAGACGCTTAACGACTGCGCCACCCAGGCGCCCCTATCCTGTCTTATTCCTGGTTTTAGAGAAAAAGTTTTCAGCTTTGCAACATTGTATCTGATGTTAGCTGAGGGCTTGACATATATGAACTTTATTATGTTGAGGTGTGTTCCTTCTACATTCACTTTGTAGAGAGGTTTTGTCAAGAATGCATGTTGAATTTTGTCGAGTGCTTTTTATGCATATATTGAAATGATATAATTTTTTTTATCTTTTGTTAATGTGGTGAATCACATTAATTGATTTGTAGATGTTAAGTCATATTTGGATCCCTAAAATAAATCCCACTTGATCATGGTGTATGATCCTTTTAATGTGTTGTTGAATTCAGTTTGCTAATAGTGTGTTGAGGAATTTTGCATCTGCGTCCATCAGGGATATTAGCCTGTTAGTTTCTTTTCTGTGGATTCCTTGTCTGATTTGTTATCAGGGTAAAGCTTGTTTCATAAAATGAGTTTGGAAGTATTCCCTCCTCTTCTACTTTTGGGAAGAGTTAGAGAAGAATTATTATTAAATCTTTAAACATTTGGTAGAATTCATCTGTGAAGCAGTCTGGTCATGTAGTTTTTTTATAGGGAGGTTTTTGACTACTGATTCAATCTCCTTGCTAGTAATAGGTCTGTTTAGATCTTCTGCTTCTTCATGATTTAGTTTCGGTAGGTTGTATGTTTCTAGGAATTTTTCCATATCTTGTAGGTTGTCCAATTTGTTGGTGTATAATTGTTCATAGTAGTTTTTTATGATCTTTTGCTCGCCTCCATTATTAGTGTGTCACTATTTCTCATTTTAGGTCTGTTAATATTTGCTTTATATATTTAAGTGCTCTTATGTTGGGTGCTCAAATATTTAAAAATGTTATATATCCTCTTGTTGGATTGACTCCTGTATCATTATGAAATGGCCTTGTCTCTTCTTGCAGTCTTTTAAAATCTATTTTTCTGATATAAATATAGCTACCCTAGCTTTTGTATGGTTTCCATTTGCATGGAATATATATTTTTTTTAAATTAAGATTTTATTTATTTGAGAGAGAGGGAGAGCACGAGCAGGAGGAGGGACAGAGGAAGAGGAGAGAGAAACAGACTCCTAGCTGAGCAGGGCGCCTGAAGCAGGGTGTAATCCCAGGACCCTGGGATCATTCCCAGGTGCTCTGGGAATATTTTTTCTATCACTTCACTTTCTGTATGTGTCCTTACATCTGAAGTGAGTTTCTTGTAGACAGCACATAGTTTGTATTGTTTTCTTCTCCATTCACTCTCTGTGTTTTGGTTGGAGAAATTAGTCTGTATATATTTAAAGTAATTGTTGATAGATATATACGTATTGCCATTTTGTTACTGTTTTCTGGCTCTTCTGTAGTTCTTCTGTTCATTTCTTCTCTTGCTCTTTTCTTGGATGATTTGATAATTTTCTGTAGTAATAAGGGGCGCCTGGGTGGCTCAGTCAAGCATCTGCCTTTGGCTCAGGTCATGATCTCAGAATCTTGGGATCGAGCCCCACATCAGGCTTCCTGCTCAGCAGGGGGTCTGCTTCTCTCTCTCTCTCTCTCTTCCTCTGCCCTTCCTCACTGCTCCTCTCTCTCTCTCAAATAATTAAAAACTTATAAAAAAAAGGAATTTTCTGTAGAAATATGCTTAATTCTTTTCTTTCTCTTTTGTGCATATATTACAGATTTTTGATTGTAGTTTTCATGAGGCTTACATATAACAACATATTTATAACAATGTTTTTTAACTTGATAGCAACTTAAGTATAAACAGATCTTAACCTCTACATTCTATCTCCCTTCCCTTCATGATTTGTTTTTGATGTCACAATTTACGTATTTTTATCTTGTGTATCCCTTAACTATTTGTTATATTTTTACTACTTTTGTCTTTGAAACTTCATCCTAGTTTTATAAGTGATTAATTCACCATCTTTACATTAGATTATTCTAAATTTTACCATGTATTTATCTTTACCAATGAGATTTATACTTTCATAGGTTTTTCTGTTTCTAATTAGTGCCCTTTATTTTCAGTTTAACAAAGTCTCTTTAACATTTCTTTTGAGGCCAATTTAGCACTGAGGCTTTAGGTTTTTCTTGTCTAGAAAACTCTTTATCACTTCTTTAATTCTGAATGACAACATTTCTGGGTGGAGTATTTTTGGTTGGAAGTTTTTTTCTTCCAGCACTCTGAATATACTATGCCACTTTCTTCTGACCTATAGGGTTTCTGCTGAAAGATCTGGCTGATGGTCTTATGGGTTTCCCTTGCATGCTTTTCTTGCTGCTTTTAAGATTCTTTCCTTTCCAGGGCACCTGGGTGTCTGTCGGTTAAGCATCTGCCTTCAGCTCAGGGCATGATCCCAGGGATCATGAGCAGGGAACCTGCTTCTCCCTCTCCCTCTGCCACTCCCCCTGCTTGTGTGAACGCGCGTGCGCTCTCTCTCTCTCATATATATATATATATATATTTTTTTTTTTGGATTTTATTTATTTATTTAACACAGATAGAGACAGCCAGCGAGAGAGGGAACACAAGCAGGGGGAGTGGGAGAGGAAGAAGCAGTCTCATAGTGGAGGAGCCTGATGTGGGGCTCGATCCCAGAGCTCTGGGATCACGCCCTGAGCCAAAGGCAGACACTTAACCACTGTGCCACCCAGGCGCCCCAAATATATATTTTTAAAAGGGTTCTTTCCTTGCCTTTAAGTTTGACTCCTTAATTGTAATATATCTCAGTGTGGATCTCTTTGGTTTCATCTTATTTGAAACTCTCTATGCTTCCTGTATCTGGATGTCTGTTTCTTTCAATTTAGGGATTTTTCAGCCATTTTTTTTCTTTAAGTATGTTTTTTTGGCCCTTGCTCTCTCTCCTTCTGGGGTCCTGTGACACAAATGCTGGTCTGTTTGATGGTGTCCCGTAAGTTTCTTAAGCTATCTTCACTTTTTTGTGTGTTTTTATGTTTTGCTGCTCTGATTGTATGAGTTCCAGTGATTCTTTCTTCTGCTTCATCTGGTCTGCTGTTGAAACCTTCTATTATATTTTTTAGTTCAGTTATTGTATTCGTCAGCTCTGTGATTTTCATTTGGTAATCTTGTAAATAATTTAATCTCTTTATTGAAGTTCTCACTATGTTCACCCTTTCTTCTCCCCAGTTTGGGGAGCACCTTTATAACCACTATTTTGAACTCTATATCCATTAAATCACTTAAATCCATTTCGTTAGGGACTTTTTCTGAAATTTTATCTTATTCTTTAATTGGGAACATATGCCTCTGTTTTTTCTTTTCTTGACTTTCCGTGTTGGTTTCTCTGCATAAAATAAAACAGTCACCTCTCCTAGTCTTGAAGAAGTGATCTTGTATAACAGATGAACCCTGTCATTCAAGTGTGCCCTAGATCTTTGTTGTTTCTCAATCCTTTGTGATTGTCCAAGCAGCCTATTTTATTTTTACTAAGTCTCAGTAGTTGAGGGTGTGCCAAGAGCTGTCAGGATCCCAAAGGGGAGAATCTCAGTCAGCACATATTGATTGAAAGTCACACCCTCAGGAAGCTGCTTTTTTTTTTTTTTTTTTTTTTTTTTTTTTTTTTTTAGGTTTTATTTGTTTGACAGAGAGAGACAGCCAGCGAGAGAGGGAACACAAGCAGGGGGAGTGGGAGAGGAAGAAGCAGGCTTCCAGTGGAGGAGCCCGATGTGGGGCTCGATCCCAGAACGCTGGGCTCATGCCCTGAGCTGAAGGCAGATGCTTAATGACTGCACCACCCAGGCGCCCCAGGAAGCTGCTTTTAGATGCAAATATATATAGTCCTTTGAGAATGCAAGCATCAGTGCCACTGGCTACCAAAGCCACTGGATCTAGAGGGGTCCCCTTGGCAGCAGTTACAAAAATCATGGCACCTGACAAGTGTACAAACTCCTTTCCAGGAGATACCAGCCATCTGAAGCAAGGCAGAGGGGGAGGGCAAAGATGACATCCACTAGCCTGTGTCCCAGGAGTGGTTCTAGGTAGGTCCCTAAATGTGACAAACCAGAAGCCTGCCCCTCAGACCTCAACTATGAAGATACACAAATATGTACTGGCTTTTGATTGCTGCCATGACAAGTTCCCATTTTGTCATGGCTTAACAAAACAGCCATTCATTATCTCACAGTTCTGTAGGTCAGAAGTCTGGGCACAGCTACTCGGTTGCTTCTCTGTTCTGGTTTTACAACGTTGGAAACCAGGTGTCACAGGTTGCATTCTTCCTCGAGGCTCTGGGAATGTATCTGCTCCAAGCTCACTCATGTCAATGGCAGAATTCAGGACTGAGATGCCTGTTTCCTTGCCACCCACTGGCCGGGATTTATTCTGAGTTTCTAGAGGCTGAGTGTATTTCTTGTTTCGTGGCTCCCTTCCTGCATCTTCAAAGCCAGTGACTGTAGGTCACCTCCTTTTCACATCTTGAATTGAATTCTCTCCTCTGCCTTCTTGGCTTCCTTTCACTCCATCCCTCTGACTGGCTGACGTTGGCCCACATGGATAATTCAGGATAATCTCCTTATTGTCAAGTTATTTGATAGCAACCTTTAATTCCATCTGCAAAACACCTTCCCAGCAGCGAATAACACACAGATAGGAATCTTAGGGAGCCACTTCCGCACTCTGCTGCCGTGCTAACCAACTCCCAGCTACCGGTGCTGCCGTACACGTTCAGTGGCAAGGCCCTAAAGCACTGGCTTTATTGAGTGAGTGCTCGAGGTATTACATGTGTTTTAGGGCCAGTGACAGAATCTCCATGAAATTTCCTGAGATTTCCCTTTTACATTGAATAGAAGGGCTGGAGCGGTTCACGGGTGATGCTGAAGACGAGAAAAACTGAGGTGTAGACCCAGAGAGCTATGCTGATGCCTTTCAGAATCAAGAGTAGAACTTAGTTGTCTAGGGTTACTTCCTCCCTGTCATTTACTCCATTATTCTATTTTTTGATTTATTGGCTATTCATCTTTCGACGAAAGAGTTCCCAAATGCCTACCCTATGACAGACATTTTGCTAGCTCTATGCGCTGTAAGACATTTACAGACCTCGCCCCCATGAAACAAACTTGTAGTGAACATCACACACTCCCGCAGCTAAGTAGGTACGTATCATTGCTACGAGAGTCAAGCAGAGGCTTCCATGAGGGCTTATAATAAGGAGATCTTCAGAAGATGAAGAAGTGACATTTTAATGGAGGCCCAGATAATAAATAAATGTTAGCCAGGTATAGATGATTAGGAATGGGATAGCATTAAAGTAGGGGGAATGGCATGCGGGAAAGTTCTAAGGCACAAAGCAGAAGAGAAAAAGCAGGGAAAGTCCATGTGGCTGGAAAACATGATGGGAGGGAGAGAATGGCATGAGATGAATTTAGAGAAGGGGGGGGCTCCGATTGACCATGGCCTTGATGGCCATAGGAAGGTATTTCACCTTTATCCAAGGTGGAACGGGAAGCCATGGGAGGGTTTCCAACAGTAGAGCTTTGTGTGAGCTTTGAGTTTTTAAAAAGAGCATTCTGGCTGCCGTGTGGAATAGATCAGAAGAAAGTAGGCACATGGGGAGTGTGGACATAAGGGGTGCATTGGACGAGGCTAGAAAGGAAGTTTTGCAGCGGTTCACGTGCGGAGTAGCTTCACCTGGACGTAGCCTGATTAGATTGGGGCAGTAAAAGTGAAAGACAGGAAATGAATCTGAAATGTATTTTGGAGGTAGAGTTGTCTTGACCTGCAGATGGGGTAGATGGGGAGTGGGGAGAGATGGTCAAGATGATTCCTGATTTCTGCCACGTGTGTGGCTCTTCTCATGACACAAGTCAGTTACAGATCATATCCTTATACATAAAAAGTTTACATTTTCTGGATAGTTTAGGTGTTATTATAACAGTTATGATTCAGGGGGCAAGAAAGTCTTATGTAATACCACCTGGAAGGAAACGGTTTCACCAGATTTGTCAAAGGAGCTCATGGAATTTGTATTATGGGATGACTTCAGCTTTGTAACGTTTCACTGTGTTCCTCCTATCTCCATTCTGTTTCTTTCTCATTTCATCTGGGGCTAGAAAATGCAAATGATGGCCCCCCAGGCAGAGGAAAAACTAGCATGACAGGAGGCATCCCATCCTTATTTCTTAACAGCCACTGCCTCCTTCCCCTAGGTCCATTCTAATTTCTTTTGCCCACATGGCCGATTGGTTACTGCTAGTTCTCATGATGATATTGATATCCACTCCTGGCTGGGGTCACACACAGCGCTGTGTGGCCGTGTGTGTAGTCTCGGGTAGAATGTTGCTCTATTCACAGGAGACAGCAGGGGCCCTGAACCAGACATCACCGATGAAAACCTAGAATCCTCATGTAAGCTCCATGGCCATAACCTGAAGCTGCTTTTGACAGACATTTTCCTTGGCTCTTGTTTTTTTCCTGGAGACTCTGATATCAGATTGTCTGGCTTTAAATTAATCCCACAACTTCCATTTATCAATGGGGTGCCTGAGGCATTTACCTCATCTGCTCTCCCACTTGTTAAAAGAGAAGAAAATCAGGCTATTGGTAGTAATTAGTGGAATAACCCATACAAACATTCAGCACAGAACTCTGCTCATAGGAAGTGCGCCCTATGGGGGTATTACTGTTATTTTCATCCTTAGGGAAGAAAGGTGCTGGCACATGACTTTCCTTTTGCTCTCTGGTAATGATAACTTAGGGGGCAAAGTGTTGTGTTGTTTGTTTGTTTTCATAGAAGGAAAAGAGGATTCTGAGCAGGCCCTTGTCCCCAAGTATGGTCTTGCAAACAGACCATGCCAGATTTGTTGCTCTGGCCATGGACATCACAGTGAAAAGAAGCTATGGGCCGCCTCCTCTCATGTGAGCTATTCTGACAGCTGAGCTCAGCTTAGTACCCTGTCCTTTTATTTCGCTGGCTCAGTGCAGCCGGTCCTCTAGGGACTGAAGCAAATATGCTACTCCTTAGCATTTTGTCTGAATGAATGCTTTTCAGATATGCTGGCAGAAGGCCATGAGTTGACTTGATGGGGTCCTTAAGTAAGTCATTTGGCCTCTCTGGAAAGACGGTTGATGACTCTATCAAGGAGACAGAAGGAGGGCAACAGCCCATCTATGGCTTTTATAAGTTGACCTCTGTGATCTTTCTATCTCCTCCCTCCAGCTGCCCACACTGCCCACTCGTTGCCATCTCTGTCCGCAGACCCTTTAATGGTTTTGTGCCCTTGAACCAGTTCTCTCTCCAGGGAATCCTTCTCCAACATCCTCCCCTTCATTGACTTACAAATTCCTGCTTATCCTTCAAGACAGCAGGTCAAATGTCATTTCTCACTTAAGCCTTTTTATTCATTCATTCTGCAAACATTTATCAAGCAAGGCACCGTGCTACACATACGAGCTAGAGCTGCGAGTAAGACAGACGAAGCCCCAGCTTTCACGGTGCTGACGTTCTAGTGGGAGAGACTGACCGTAAACAAGTAAATGCACCATAGAATGTCATGTTGTGATAAGTGCTATGAAAAGACCGGAAAAGGTAGGCAGGTGTGGGATGCGTGGTGGAGGGAGCTACTTTCCACGGAGCTGTTTTTGAACTAAGACCTGCTGGATGCGGAGAAACCAGTCCTGTGAAGAGCAGGGGTCTTGATGCGTAAGCACATTAGTTTTGTTTGAAGAACAAAAAGAAAGTTGTTATGACTGGAGCAAGATTAGCAAGGGGGAAGGGGCATAAGAAGACATGAGAACGATCTCAGGTAAGGAGTTCAGATTTGATCCCGAGCAAATAGGAAGAAAGGGGAGAAATCTGATTTTGTGTTGATAATAGCTCTCTGCTGTCTCCGTGGAGAGTGGACGGGACAGGACAGAAAAAGCAGGGGAGAGAAGCAGGAAGCCCAGTTGGGAGGCTCCTGCCCCAGCCCTGGATGGAGACGATGACCCAGAATTACAACTGTGGACCATTTAGAGATTTATTGGAAGGTGCGGTGAATGAGACTGTGCTAATGGATTGGATTTGAGGGCAAAAAAAGAAGAGTTACTAGGTTTTGGGTTTGAGCAACTGGCTGGCTGGATTGTAACGCCATTTGTGGGGTGGGAGACATTTGGAGATAATATGTGGGGGATTGAGCAGTCTGAAGTCTGTTTTGGACGTGTTAATTTTGACATGCCTGTTAGCTATCTGAAGGGAAATGTCACGTAGCTATTTGGAACTACAGGTAGAACTCTTGAGAGAAGAGATCAGAAATATGTATCTATAGTATATATGTAAATTCCCCACCCCCAGCACAAATAGTGAATTTCTACCTCCTTTGCAGAGTTAATATTAAGATCCCAACAGATCCCAGGTTCTCCTGCCTCTGTAGGTCCTACATCACGTCATACATATTAAAATTCACCTTTATCCTACATTAAATTTAATTATATGTGGTTCCTTAAGAGCTGAGTTGCAATTGACTAGTTTGACATGTTGCATTTTGTAGACATTTAATTAAAATACCACCTGATTTTGCACATTTCAGAGATAACTTATTTTTAATGGTGCACGCTATTTTTGGAAGCCCTTAGAAAGCTCCTCGTGCAAGGGCAGGGAACGTTTAGCACTTAATCGGGAAAGTCAGCTTGCTCTTCTAGACTGCCCCGCAATATTTTTACACGCTTTTAAAGGCGCTTAAATAGCTTCATTGTACAGTCATGTGTTTTTGTGTCTGTGCCTTCCATTAGACTCTCAGCTCTGTGAGGGCAAGAAGGACCTCAGAGCTTGCCTGTGACAAGGACTTACTGTTCATGAAAGCAGTGAAGCTGAGGTCATGAAGAGAAAAGGCCAAGTCTAGGGATCCTTTGTCTTCTACCTGCAGTGCAGAAAGGGCTCCTACCCCCGCCGTGCAACATGTGTCATATGGACTCCCCCCCCTCCCCCCGGCATTCTTCAAAAGGAGGCAGTTTTGTGCAGAAAGTTGATGTTGTGGGCTCCATTCCCAACCACACCCTTGACTAGCTGTGAATCTTGCAACAGGAAGTTCATCTCCACAGGCCTCTGAGTTTCTGTGGGCCAAATTAAAGCCATTTTAGTGGAACTCTATCAGCCTGAAAATATTAGATTCTTAAAATAATGTAGTCTTTCCTAAAATAAAGATCCTACACGTCAGGGCTCAGGAAGTGTTTCTGGGAATTTTTCAAAGCAGGGATGCAAAATATATTGTCTGTTGCCGGATACCTGGCTTTGAAAAAGCAACAGTTGCCCCCCACATTGCCTCTTGTAAAGAGGAGATCTTGCAAGAAAATGCTTCAGTAATAGGACGCGTGTCTTTCTGAGTCCTTTGCAGTTAGAGTGGAAAGGAACTGCTGACATTCCTGGGCCCCAGACTGGCCCTGTGGGACTTCGTGATGCTCCCTAACGGCATCCTTCTTGCCCAAGAATTGACTCTGGGCCAGATGTTTCCCCTCTCATGATGAAGAGGAGACACGATTACATGCATCACAGCCCCACCTCTAGTGCCAGTAGCTCCAACGAGCCACAGTGAAATTACGTCCCTCTTGGCTACGCCCGTCTACATTTGTCAATGGCTCCAAAGTATTCTGCCGAGAACTTCAGATTTTATGGGTTTGCAACAAAAATAACACTGGGACATGGCTGTCACCCAGAAGCAGGTTAATACTTTCTGTCATTGACGCATACTGATTTGGAGCCCAGGGCCCAGCGTGGGCCCGGGAGGTCAAGCTGCAGCTGGCCTTTGAGTTCCCTCTACCATTTTGTGTTAGAGGACGGAAGGAGGGAGTGGTGAGCTGGCCAGGCCCTAGTTTAACGTTGCCTCCAACTTTCTCCAGATTCACCAGGCTGTCATTTCCCTTTGCATGAAGCTGAAGGATGATAGGAAAAGAGTTAAGAATATTTTAGCTGCCTGATATTCACATGCACACAGGTGGCAGTTTCCTGAACATGAAGAGTAGAGTGTTGAGTGGAAACAATGAGTCCGATAGAAGAGATCGGCAGCATGATGATAAGCCCCTAACACTGGGGTGAAAGTGAGGCACGTCTGATCCATCCGCAGTTGGACACTGGTGATTAGCAAGGCCTGTCACAGGTGCGGGCGTTGAGAACGGGCACGCTACTCATCTTCTGGAAAGCGTTGAAGTGTAGATCCTTCCTGACTAATCCGTTAAATGTTGAATCACTGTTCTTTGGGGCAATTAGATTAAACTATTAAAACAATTGACTTCTTCCCTGAGCCATCTCTTCTCTAGCAGGTTCCCCGGTAATGTTCCTCCTTCTCTTGTCCCATCTACTTAGTTAAGCCTCAGCCCCCCCTAGCTCCAGAACCAATCTGAGTTCCACTTACTCCAGGAAACTTGCCTTGACCAGTTCAATTCAAAGGAATTTCCGCCAGTCTGAACCTAACAACTTAGTGTCCGAGTCATTTGAGGAGAATTCACTGATGTTAATTGTCTTCCTGCTAAGCTTTATTTTTATTGTTCTGTCTGGTTGTGTAATCCCAATCAATTTCAAGCCCATCTGCCTCAGCTTTCTGGTTGGTAAACAGAAGATTATGATAATTTTTAAACAGAGCATACTTCTGCGGTAGAGTTTTTGTGAGAATTGACATAAGGATGCATATACTCTATATTCCCACATTGTGCCAACATAGTAAGTGTTCAATAAAATTAGTCCCCGTCTCCCACCCTCATAATGGGATTTCATGACAGCAGAAGCTCTCTCTAACACGATTTTGTATCCCTAGATCCTTTTTTTAATTCTTAAAAAAATTTTTTTTAAAGATTTTATTTATTTATTTAACAGAGAGAGAGACAGCCAGAGAGAGAGGGAACACAGGCGGGGGGAGTGGGAGAGGAAGAAGCAGGCTCCCAGCAGAGGAGCCTGATGTGGGGCTCGATCCCAGGACTCTGGGATCACGCCCTGAGCTGAAGGCAGATGCTTAACAACCGAGCCACCCAGGTGCCCCCGTATCCCTACATCTTTAAACCTAATTGGAGTTCAATTTGGATGTTGCTTTCACTGATTTCTCATTTCTTTTCCCAAAAGGCAGGGCATTGAACCTTCAGAGCTAGAGCCTGCTTCTTACGCAAGGTCCACGAAGATCTGTGATCCATGGTGGGTCTTTGCTGACTATACAGTCCCATCCTGTGGCATGTACTGGAGATTTATTTTAGACGAAGTTGCCTTCTAGGCACCTGGGGCTACAGCCATTGTCAGTTTTACACAGGATATCAGCAAATTGAACAAAGCCTTCTCCCCTTTCAACAGCTTTCACCCCCTCCCCCACCAACTCATGCACAGTCCCTTGATC
This sequence comes from Ursus americanus, assembly GCF_024610735.1. Lineage (NCBI taxonomy): Eukaryota > Metazoa > Chordata > Mammalia > Carnivora > Ursidae > Ursus > Ursus americanus. Next base: position 16,789,807 of record NC_142160.1, on the reverse strand, counting down.
CCCACCCCTCCAAACATCCACTAGTGAGTGTGCAGTCGTCCATACCCAGGGGAAGCCCAGGGAAAGAGCCCAGACGGCCCAGACCTTGGGGCTGGCATCCGCACAATCTGCTAACCAGCGGGCCAAACTTTTATAGACTTTTTTTCACTTGCTTTCTAAAAATGGGATATAACCTTCATTCAGGACCGAGTCTAACCTCTTCCTTTCTGACACTGCTGTTAGTCGGTCTCTCCTTTTCAACTTCTTCCTCTGCTCACCCTTTCCTTTCCAGCTTTATCTAGATGCTCTGGTCACTTCCATCCTTTCCTTCATATTCAGCCTCTATGTGGAAACACAAGGTTCTCCTTATCTCACCCTTTCAGAGACCTTTACACGTGGGTATGAACAGATCAGATAAACAGGAACTTAGGTTAATTTAATAGAAAAAATAAAATATGGAATAACATTGATTTTGGCCAGTATCAATTACAACCATTCTACTATATTTTACAAAAAAACAACTGAACATTTTACACATGTACAGTATTTTTCAGTAAAAGTGGATTTGGATTTAACAGTGGATCACTAATTAAAAATAAAAAAAGACAAAAGAAAACAGAAGATAGGCCTTTTGTCTCTAGAAGGTTAGAGCATTTAAGTCTCCAAACTGTACTACCCATCACATATATCTCATGATGAATATATATATTTATACATAATATATAACATTAACTTAAACTTTGAAAGCATTATGTCCTAGTTAATAATATTCTGTAGATAAACGAGGCAGTGACACACTAGTAGTTAAACCAGTATTTCCATGACGTGCGCCTGCATGGTCGGTGGGAAATGGAACGTACACTGGCGGACCCCAGCGAATCTGGCTATGTTGATGGTTATTTGTCCAAGAACACAGACGTTATTTTTATCTTTCCTATCATAGTAACTTTGTGCCTCAAATAGTATGGGCTGGTTCAGTCAAATGGATTCCTTTGCAGGCAAATCTGGTTTTGCCATCTGCTTGACCTTGCTTTAGGCTTGCGCTTGTCCATTTAGAGACTGTGCCTTTAAATGTGAGACTATCGGCCATCCCCCAGATTAACTTCCTTTCAGATCAGAAGGATCGGCAGTGTTAGGGAAATGAAAGTTGCTCAGCAAAATCAGTCGAGTCCCTAGTTACTTACGAGTCATTATGTGACTCAGTATTACTGTAATGCTATTGAGAGGGTCATTAGATTCTAATTATTCACCTTAGGTCGGACATTAACTTTGCTGTGTAGGAATGAGTATTTTCAAGGTAGGCTTTTCCCTAGCTTGTTGATTGGGTAGGGATCTTAGCATCCACTTCCCAGCTCCTTCTCCAAGGAATCTCTATTGATATCATCCCTGTTCTCAGCTGTGAGGCCAGTGACATCTTGGGAGTGCAGCTATCAAAGCATCAAGCCCGAAAGATGGCTGGTCACTCCCAAAGCAATGAGGTCACCAATGGAGCTTTGATATGAAAAATGAAGAAACTTGATAGGAGTCTACCCTCCCCTAAATAGAGAAACTCAGAATCGGTAAAAAGACCTATCAGGCATCATTTCTAACCACTGATCCAATATAGTTTTCACATAATTCAGTCTGCTAGATTCCAGGGTGTATTTAAGAATTGTAGAAAACTGGTGAGGATATTTCCGAGAAAACAGACGACCTCATTGACATCCAGCAGACAGATGTACCATAGCACGGTTATAGAGGGACAGAGGAGTGGGAAATAACAGAACCAGGAGGGTACGATCATGCCACCCATCTCCAATTTCCAGTTTTATTTTCTGAAAATGACAAAAGGATAAAACTTCTAATAAGCACCATTGAAGAACGTTGCCCAGCCAACTTGGGCATGAGCTTAAATATTACTTAAATAATTCCATTTCTTAAAAAATACAGGACCTTTTAGGAACTTTGGACTCCAGGAAGAAATGTCCCACATCATATCCAAAATGCTTCCCATCACAACAAATGGAATTTCTGATGGCCTTTAAAAAAATGCTATGGGGATAACGGCCATATAGCACCAGGAGATCGTGCAGGTTCTACAAAGTGAACACTCCGGATTTCAGGGGAGCTGGATCCGTCCCAGCTGTTTTGTGTAACTTTGCATTCTGTCCATCACCAATTTGACTATGCAGAGTGATCCCATCTGACCAGCTGTGTGTAAAATAACCCAATCTGCAAAGCCAAAGCCAGCAGCAGCAAGTCTAGCTGATGAAACCAGTGGAGCCGACTTATCAAGTGAGTATAATGCCAAAACCAGCACATAATGCATGAAGTAAATTATGTGTGGAAAGGATCAATGTTCAACTGTGAAAAACTAAGACAAACGACACTGAATACAACTCTGCGGGATGTTCTTAATGCCCTTCGGTCCACTTTTCTGCCATTTCCCCCAACGGTGGACTCAAGCGTGAAAAATGACAGATGCAAGAGCTTTCTCTTTGATTTTGATCTATGTCTGCTCTTGTGATGTTTTTGAAAGGTATTTTTAGGCATCTCAAAGGGGAAACAAGCAAGTAAATGCAAAGGGGAAAAAAAAATGGACCTTCAAAACCAGGGCAGGAAATCAAATCATTACTTTAACGTCAAATTTTGGCATCAAATGCTTTGGTCATACAATACTGTCTCTGTGGCTCTGGCTGTTTAGCACTAAACACCCAGTTATAAAAGGTAGGCTTGTTGTAGGTTTATTTTTTTTTTTTCCATTTAAGTTCTGACAAAACAGTTCACCATCTCCCTGCACAAATTTGAGAGAGAGCAAAAAAGAGAGCAAAAAAGAGAGAGGTGGCTTGCTTTTTTTTTTTTTTGCTTGTTTTTTTTTTCTTTTTAATAATAATATGGAGTAATCTATAAGTCTACAGGAACAAAGAAATCTAGGATGGCCGCTCAGCCTTGGAATGTACATGTTTTGCAGCAAAGTTGTTGAAGAACCTTCCGCTGGCACAAATTGTTCTTTTTCACTAGCATACAGAAGCCTCCTTCGGCCCAGGACTCTTCCGTTGCTTTTCCAGGAAGTCAGCAAGACAGGGGGGGAGTTGAGGACGGGAGCAGCATGATGCACGCACGGAAGAAGGTTTTGATTGGCCAGAGAGGCAGATGGGGGGATTGCAAGAGATCATTGAGGAGCAGTCAACAAGGAGGAAATTTGGTCCACCCAAAGTGATTTCAGTCAACAGCATTGTTTTTCAAGGAGAGAGATGGCGGTCCAGTGGTAAATGTGTTTGGTGTCCATTTATGAAAGGGAAAAAAAGGATTCGAAAAAAGAATAAATTAGAAATCAATAATAATAAAAGCAAGGGATTTGTCTTCTCAGAATTACCCAGAGCAGAGAGTATACAGTCATTTATACTCTATTTCACTGAGTCCAAGACACCGGGTTTAAGATGCACCGTTATTTTAAGTATGAAGAAAAAACATGCTTCATGCAAGACGTCTTATTGCATGGTGACCCAAGAGTCTTCTCAATTAGAAAATTTGATGCTTATGGAAATATTATTTAAATATTAGTTATATAACAGTTGTTTTGTTTTTGTGCTTACACAAAAGCTCTTCCTTCGAATATTAAGCAATTATTTAATTTTTTGAGGCTGTTTCGAACTACAATTAAATTCAACACAAGAAGTAGCAGCCATGTACCTAACTCTGTGACAACGTCAAAGACAATGACACAGCAGCCAATTGGACAAAGTAGCTGTAAGCTGCCATAAATTATAAGATGCATCCGATATCAGAGATGTTAAAATGTAAAAAAAAAAAAATGTCTTAGAATCATTGAAATATGACAGTCGAAAGAGAATAAATCACAAACCCATAAATGGAATTGCTCTGTGATATGAAAAGCCTGGCGAGTCATCGGTGGTGACCTCCTCATTTAGCTGACCTCAAACGGACTCATGACAAATTACTCTTGCCCACGATCCTGGACACTCCACTTCTACCAAAGTGCCATCTGGCACAGCTTACCCCAGGTTTACCACGGTTTAGAGAAGGCAGTTAAGGCGTCCCAGACGTGGCCAGGCTGGCACCGAGTGCTACGGGTGAAAATTTCAAGTGACCGTGGACCTTCTGAGTCTAGAAAATCTTCTTCTGTTTTCTGTTACCAACTTAAAAATTCTGGTCAGATCCGGCTATGGGGGAACCAGGTTTTTAAGGAAAAAGGGGTACTTGCACGGTAGCTGGAGTGCCATCACCGCAACCCTCTAGCCCCGTGTTGTGCGGTGAGAACCCAGAGCCTGAGTGGGTCTGGCCCGTCCCTGCTAGACCAGTCCCGCAGCCCAGAAGCCACAAAGATGCAAAATCACCCACGATGCTCTGTGGAAATGAGCCCAGAGATGGTGCTCTACACGTGTCGTGTGCCCTGTGCTCTCAGTCGTCTTTTTGAAGCTCCTCATAGGAAGTTTCAGAATAACCATACAAGGTCAATGGTATTAGCCTCCTCATTTTTACAGATGAGGGAAGTGAGGCCCAGAGAAGTTTATCCCCTGCCCAAGACCTGGAGCCCAGAAAGGAACGACAGTATTCTGACTCCTGATTCTATAGTCTCCCAACCAGAGCACTGTTCTGCCTCTTGTGAAATTTCTAGAAGAGGACCCATGCAAAGGAAGGCAGAGAATAAACCAAGGGGAGTGCCCTTGTCCAGGAAGACAGTTCCAAGTACAGACTTTGTTATTGCTCTATTTTCATAACAATCTAAAGATATTTAAAAATACCAGTGGTTCGAAATGATTTCTTTCTAGGTCACTGAGATGCATGTCTGCGTAAAGTTCAGGCTCAAATTTTAGGGCCCCTTCTGTATGAATTATATCGAGAGTCAAAGTTCACGAAATGTTAAAGTTGGGATAATTTAAATTCATTCATTTATAAATGGGGAAGCTCAGGCTAGAAAATTGAGAGAACTTGGCATTTGCCAATCTGTCAGGGGGAGTGGAGTAAGCCAGACATGCCCAAATCTGGCTGCACATTAGAAACACTTGAGAAGCTTCTAGAAACATCCATGCTTAGATAGCACCCCAAGACCAATTTACCATGAATCTTTGGGGAAGGTGTGTGGTCCTGGCATTTTGGTTGAGAACATCGTGTGCAAAGAAAAGAAAAACAGACCAACATTTAGAAGGCTTAAGTTCTGCACTTGGGTCTATCATTAATTCCTTGCCTCTCAGGTTTAATGAAAGATTCAGGTACCATTTGATTACAATTTACTTATCAAAAGTTTAATCCGAATAAAAGAAGTGGCAATAAACTGGCATCTTCACATGATAGAATTTTATGCTGTAATTAAAAATGAAGTTTCTGAGGACTCTGTAAACCCAGGATGATGTTTACGTCTAATGCTTAATACAAAAAGCCGGATTCAAACCTCCGCATACATGGTATTTAAAAAATCTGGTCAAAAGTACGTTCGGCAAAAGACGGGAAAAAAACACATGAAAAAACTAATTGGAAAAGGTTGCCTGTTATATTCCAAGTATATGAAATTCTGGAAAAAATAAATCTATGGAGACAGTAAAAAAAAAAATAGTACATTCTGGGGCTGGCGGGGAGGGAGGCAGGGAAGAGTACAGAGGATTTTTAGGGCAGTGAAAGTGTCCTGTATGATTATTATGATGGTGGACATGTATCCCTTTTCATTTGTCCAAACTCACAGAATATACACCACCAAGCGGGACCCCTAATGTGAACCCTGGACTTTGGGTGATAATGGTGGATCAGTGAAGTTTCACTGAGTATAACAAATGTAACCAGTCTGGTGTAGGAGGCTACTAGTGGGGGGAGCGTGGGGTGTGTGTGTGTGTTGCAGGGGGGCAGTCTGCATACATAGGATCTCTCTGTACTTTCTGCTTAATTTTGCTCTGAACCTAAAACTCTCAAGTTAAAAAAAAAACCCGCAAAGTTTGCTAATTAAAAACAAAACAAAACAAAACATAACTAGGGCCATCTTGGCGAGTGGAACTATAGGTGATTAACTGCTTCTTTTATTTAAAAAAAAAAACCCAGACGAAAACCCACTGAGGGTGTGAGTTCAAGACGAATGAATGCCGACAAGCTATTGGACACCTTCTCTCGGACTCATGCTTGATAGTTTCTTTCCCTGGAAATGTATTTGATCGCAACATAAAAAGAGGATCCTGTGTTCAGAGGATCAGAATGAAGAGGTTGTACTCACCGTCCTTGCAGATGGCCCCCATCTGACACGTCCCTAAGTCTAAGAGATACCCGCTGAGGCAGCTCGTACAGTTCTTGAAGCCTGGACCGCTGCACGTCAAACAGCTCGCATCACATCTACGGGGAAAATGTACAGTTCGTGCTTCCCACATCAGGCGCAAGGAGAGGTGTTTGCTGCCCACCTTTAAGGACGTTTTAAACTTAATTCCCCCTTTGAAGATGACACAGAAACCTCTTCTTACCGTAATTGCTACCTCTGACAACATTAAAGAAAGCCCAGCAGGTAGACTGATTTTAAATGGGAGAATGCATTGGACTTGAAACAAATAATACTTCAAAGGTTTTAAAGTGCTCCTGAGACAAAAACAAAAGAGGATTCAAGATAAGCTGGGTTAAAGCTGCAGGGCAGTGTGCATCGGTAAAATGTGGAAACTGACGTCATCATTAATAATGGTTTGGTATTGCTTCTGGAGGTCGTCAAACAAGGAAGCCGGCGATCACGTGCTAGGGCTGAAGGGGCGGGTCCACTTACTTTTTGCAGGATTTGTGTCCGTTCTCTGAAGAGTGGTGAAAATAGTAGCTGAGACTACAGCTCTGCACACATCTCCCGTCCTCCATGAAGTAGCCGTCCGTGCAGTTAATACACCCGTCCGCGCCCGGCCCTTAAAAGCAAGACAAATGCAGGAAACAAAATCTCAGAAGAGCTTGCACGATCGGCTGCTGCTTGCGTAGTTGATGAAGGGGCATGAATATGTTGTCATGGTAAGAGTCACAATTTCATATTTGTGCCTTCTCTTACATTCTGTGGGGAAAAAAACCCACTTCCATTTTAAGTTGAACCCATTTGCCAAAGCTCCCCCGGAAAGGGAAGGCGATCTCACTGGGATGTTTCAGTGTCGCAACAAGGACAGAATGCCCACGGCTGGCTTTCTAGGAGAATACGCGCGTGAGTACTGAAAGAGAATTTTCTCCAGCATTGATTTTAACAATATCTGGTGGGTCGGTCTGTAGGAGTGATGGCTAAAAACAAGCCAACAAACGGCAAAGCAGAGCCAGAGGAATGAACAATAGGTCGCGGGGGTGGCGGGGACAAGATACCAGCACAAGAGGCACAGAAGCGGTGACAGGGCTGACAGTCCTGGCCATTGAAGTACTGTCCGTCCCCACAGGCGATGGAGCACTGGGATCCCTGCAGGCTGAAGACAGAGACACAGATGTTGTGATCAAGGCAAAGAGGTCACGACTCCCCAGCCCCATATGCAACAATTATGGCACCTCCCGGAGACCCGTGGTTTGGCAAAGCTTCAAAGCAGGGGACATCGTCCTGTACCCCTTCTTTTTTCCCTTCCCGATGCCTATCCTGCTTCCCTGTGCCTATAATGATGTCTGTGTCGTGCTGCAAGCTTCGTGGACCTTTTTCTTCATTGTCAGACTGGCTGGCACATCCCCTCTTCACTCCGCACCTTACCCCCCGGGTGTTTTTAAAAGTATCTTACTGACAAAGCTGCTTACCTAACACTACGGCTGACAGCTCTGATAACCAGCCCTACGAAATAGTACATTTACAAGTTGTTCTGTAATTATAAAATGCAGTAGGAACACATGCTAACGTGAGTTACAACTGAATAAGGGGCACAGTGATCTCTGGCCAGCCCACACTCCCGGGAGGAGCTCCTTTGGTTTTTATTTCTGGCTTTAGTTCTTACTGGTTCCCATGAGAACCACACAATTGTAATACACGTTGCCTCTATTTCCTGACTTATTTTAAATGCTAATGAATAATTTCATAGAACGACCTACCTATACTGCGGATGCCCCAAACACCCCAACTTTTCTTAATTATATGATTGTTTCCAGGTGTTCTCTCGATCATATTTTCTCTATCTAGCACTCTTGGTATTTATTATAGTTGCCAGAATGTTGGATGAGGAATGCATATTTTTTTCTGCTAATATCAATTATGATAGCTTTCCTAGCGTACAGATCAATTCTTAAAATGAAAAAAAAATATAATTTGGGACGTTTAATCTATAAATATTGCTCACTGCCTCAGTAGTGTGTTTGGAACTGTAGATTAGCACCTGTCATCCTCTGTCACCAAACAGACGATAGGACAAGATGGGCACACAACAGGGTCAGATGGTTTTTATTCTCTTAGACTCTTCATATTGCTCCAATTCACATCGTAGCTGAATGTACTTTGTATTTGGGTCACACTAACTTGGAAAATGAAATTTATTTTTCCCTACTGGAAAGAACAAAAACGGATAAGAACGGATCCTGAACGGTCCCGTTAATGTTTTAATCCCCCTCCTTCCAGTATTTGATGCGTACATATTTCTGTTTGTTCTTAGCCACTTTTTAAAAAAATGTAAAGGTCTCTTGAGGCAAAACGGCCAACCGTCAAAGCCTCTAAGGAAAAGACAGGCAGTCTCAAGGAGACAGAGGGCGGCGGAATGAAGCGTACCCCACTCACAGACTTTACTGGCCAGGGAGCAATGTCATCTAAAAAGTCAGTAAAAGGAAATCCATTCCCTGTCTGTAGAACTGGAAAAAAGGCCATTGCATTCAATGGATGCTTTTGTGGGAGGAAATAGGACCACCAAAAAATTTATCAAAGTTAAAAAAAAAAAACTGCCTCACTTTTCTAGTAAAGGGCGTTCCTTCTGAGGTTGGCATGAGTTGGGCATGAGACAGAGGCTGCGCCGTGTGAGAAAGGAGCGAACGTAAGTGGGTCGTGCAACAGACAGCAGGTGCTGTGGGCTCCCCGAAGCCACCTTCTGCTTGCAAAACACAGCGCTGGCGCGGTCGACCTGCCTGGTACAGTGCACACCTGGGTTCTTTCTGTGAGCAACTGGCTAGGCTGGAACGGCGCTGTCCCACATGCTTCAGGGCCCGTGGCTCCCGAGCACTTAAAATGTGGTTAGTGTGGCCCGGGAATGGAATTTTCAACTTTATTTAGTTTTAATTAATTTCGGTCTAAATTGTACAAATTGGCCCTCGCTTCAGTTACTGGCAAAATTCCGAGTAAGGGTGGAACAACCTGGTTACGTAAAATCTACTTTGACTCAATTTTGTAAAATCCAAATACAGATCGAGTGTTTCTCCTAAGGTACTGTCCGAGTTGAGATGTGCCTTCGGGATAAAATGCATACCAGATTTCAAACACGTGGTATGACAACAAGAAAGAATGTAAAACATCTCGCTAGGTCTTTTATATTGATTACATGTTGAAATGATAATATTTTGGATATATCTGGTTAATATTTTTTTAAATTTCACCCATATCTTTTTACGTCCTTTAATGTGGCTACTGGCGTATTTAAAATAAAATGAACATATAGGGCTCTCATATTTCTAGTGGAGGGCGCTGGTTAATGTACTCTGTTCCCTAAGAAACACAGTTGACTTAACTCCTGAAAAACATGGGTTTGAATTGCATGAGCCCACCTCTAACCGGATTTTTTTCTAGAAATACAATACAGTACTCTGAATGTATTTTCTTTATAATTTGCCTAACTTTTTCTCTTCTCTAGGCTTACTTTATTGTAGGAATACAGTATAGAATGCATATGACACAAAATGTGTTAATTGACTGTTGTTTGTAAGATTTCCAGTCCATGGTAGTAATCGGTAGTTACATAGTTAAGAGTAACTTAAGGAGTTAAAAGTTACATGCAATTTTCAACTGTATGAGGTTGGGGCCCCTAATCCCTGAGTTGTGCAAGGGTCAACTGTATAGAAAATAATCCTAAATAATCTTTCATTTCTCATGGACCAATTATGTGTCTGGTATTGGAATAAGTACTTTATAAATGTTATCACAGTTGATCCTTATAATTCAGCAATGTCGGGGTTATCATCTCATTTTATAGATGACAAAACTGAAGTTCAGAGTGGCTCAGTGACTTGACCAAGATCCCGCAGCTGATTAATAGAAGAGGGTTTGGGCCCACATCTATCTTGTCTCCCTTTTTATTATCCTCATCTGCTCCTTGTCCAAAAAGAATTAGGGGGCTGACTAGACTGATACATATCAAGACTGAAAATCTTGAGACAAAGGTGCTAAACAAATTAATACCGCATTTATGAAAAAAAACCCACAGATAAAAAATATATTAGAACATCATTTTCATTTAGATTAATATTTATTTGAGAGAGAGAGAGAGAGAGCATGAGTGGGGAGAGGGGTAGAAGGAGGGAGAAGCAGACTCCCCTGGCTCAATCCCAGGACCCCAAGGTCATGAGCTGAGCTGAAGGCAGATGCTTAGCCAGCTGAGCCACCCAGGTACCCTGATGTTCTGATATTAATTAATACGAAGAGTCGCTTGTCTGGAGCCTGCTAAGTTCACCTCTCCAATTAAAGGTAGAAACAGAGGTATTCTCAATACTTAAAAAGATGTGAGTGCCACAGATTTCTGGCTCTCTGTAAACTCAGGGTCCAACTCCTTACCCGACGGAGGATGGTCTGGCCTTCTCAAGAGCCTCCCTAGTTCATTTGAGCTGTGTGTTCTCTTGCGGAATCTATCAGCTATCTGGCTTTAGCAATGAGCAAGTCACCTCGTCAAGAAAAACATCTCCAGGTGTTAAATCTATGTGCATAGCAGAGCATAATGGAACCAAACCTGAGGTACTTAAGATAAGAGAATGATTGGCTATACGGAGAGAAATAATAAAGATAAGGGAAGAGTTTCCAACCATCAGAGGAATGAATCAGGAGGATTAAATATAATTCATTGGTATTACCTACACAGTAATCCTTGATGGGGGCACTGCGCCGGTCAAAAAGCACAGAGAAAGTCTCTCAAATAGCCATTTTTATTGACGTGTATCAGAGCCATCTTTTCTGAAGAGGATTTTTTTGGTTTGTAAACCTCCCTTAGCCACGATGGCATCCAATTTTTCACGTACAATGGTAAAGATAATGCAAATAGCAATCAAGTGTTTGAATGGGAGTCAAACCAAGGGTGATGGTAAGAGGGTTATTTATTTATATTTTGTTTATATTGAGAAGCTCCCTGGGCTGTGTGACTTGACAAGATCCTTCACTCTCTTACCTTAACCCATCCCTACATTCTGTACAGTTGTGGAATTCGGTACATGTCTTGCAGTTTTCACTGCATTTCCGGCAAACATTTTTCTCTGTTAAAACAAAACAAAAACACATACAGACAAAAGTAACAAGGTTATGAATCAGTTGGCCAGCTGGATTCCATAAAAGGAAGTGGAGATGTTCTACTGTTTGCTAACGTACACGACATTACACATACATGGCCTTGAGCAAAATATTTAGGGAGCCTCACACGGAACATTTGCAGGGCTGGGAAATGCCTGACATCTACCATTTTGCAGACAAGGGAACCCCACAGCCCATTTAATTCTTAGTTGAATAGCTGATCGGCTTTTTCCCCCTTCTTCTTTTTCTCTCTCCTGAACAGGGTTTCCTAACTTTGACAATGACAATCCCATAAAGAAGCTGGGGCCACGCCAGGCTGGAAGGGTTGAGGAGCAGTGCTTACGACTGTGGAATGGAAGGGTGGACCCCACGCTCACAGCTTGCAGGACCGCTCTGATGAACGTGACCAGAAAACGGAATCTGCATTTAAGACTGTAGGGTAAGGGTTGACGATGTATTTCTTGTATCGTCTAGAATAGTGTCGTGTGCTTTATAGTGGTCACATATACTGTGACACTGGTATGTCGTTATAATTCAGATACGTCTGTATTCTGGAGAACAGAAATATACTGGCTTAAAACACACTATGGATATGGCTATCCCATCTAATACCAAAGGCCGCTCCCCATTGGAAAAAAAATGGCAAATGGATGCTTATTCTATAGTGAAAAATGGTGACTTGTTACATTACCTTAAGGCCTTTTACCTGAGGCAAAATTCTTCCGGAGACGGGATCCCTTCTCTGAGATGCAAGTGGATCATGACCACATACATACGTGGGATTGAACAAAGCTCCTTTCCTCCCTCTACTCTGTGAATGTTGGTGTTCTTCCAGGTTCCACAGAGGACACTGCTTTAATGGATCCCTGTAAGGACCTCCTGAAGGTCCACCTCCTTTCTCAAGTCTGAGCTTCCGCCTCCCCCACCATGAAATATGAAGTCCTTTATAATCTTATGGTAGTCTTCACACGGTCTCCCCTTCACTGTGCCGTTGGGACTCCCGGACCTGGCATAGGATCTGAAGTCCTGGATTTGAATTCTGCTTTTAGCATTTCCAGTGGGCAAGTTCAGGGTCTCTGTTCTCTGTTCGATAAATACTACAGTGATGCCGACCTCTTAGCTTGTCTTGAGGGGAGAATGAAATTACTCAAGGGGAACTCCATGAACTTGAAAGCACTGTAGATGTGTCGGTAGTAATTATTACTAGTCATGATCGTACCTGATCACTATGTTTTAGAGGTCAAAAGACTCATTACAGGCGGAAAATGTAACAGAAGTCAGTTACACAGGAGAGAGAGGCAGAGACCACTCATAGCAGCGAAGCCATTGTTGGAAGAGCCCCCCCTTCACCACATACCTCCCAGGCTCTGGGGAAACAACTGACTCTCAGTTATCTTGATCCTATTGTGCACCATCTTGAATCAAATTTCTTTTCCAATAGAATTTTGAATTCTTCAAGAAATACTGCTTATTTCTGGGAATCCCCCAGACTCCCTTCCCCACTCTTATTTTTCCTTTCTCTATCAGGTGGTAGCTCATGTTCCAAACTGGGGGGGAGGGGAGCTACAAGGAAATCTACCCATGTTTCTATAGGGTAAGCTGAGAGATTCCATGTGCCTCGTGGAGAAGTGCCTGCCTTTGAGTCAAGGAACTTTGACTTCTTAAGAAGCAACAGTATCCACTTCAAAATTCTTCCCTGATTTCTGATAAAACAATGCTTGTTCATTTAAACTTGGGTTTTCTTCTTTCTTAGGTTGTGCAGAAACAGGAGATAGCAGTGTCATCACGTATCATGGTGTGACACACTTGTTAATTACCCACAACTCAGAAGTAAAGCAAAAGGGCCCTACCAGAGCACGAACAGGTAGGAATGGCCAAGGATTCCTTAATTCTCCAGGGAACGTACCTTTGTTTCCTAATGACAACGGATTGGGGCCCAAACTCTGTGAAGTGACATGGTCATTTACAGATTTTTGTTTGGTAAAGTTGCAAAGGATTTGTGTGTGGAAGAAGCTCCCCAAGTTCTATTTGTATTGCCATGTAGGAAATTATTCATTTCTTAATCGAAGTATAGGTAACATACAATGTTATATTAGTTGCAGATATAGACTATATTGATTTGACGATTCTGTTACTCAGGGTTGACCAAGGTAAGTGTAGTCCCCATCTGTCACCATGCAATGTTTTTACAGTATTACTGACGACATTCCCTAGCTGTACTTTTCATCTCTGTGACGGACTTATTTTGTAACTGGCAGTTTGTACCTCCTTTATGATTTTGCCCATCCCTCCACCCACCTCTGCTCTGGCCACCAACAGTTGTTCTCTGTATTTAAGAGTCTGTTTTTTTTTTTTTTTTTAACTTCCACATGTAAGTGAAATCCTACGGTATTTGTCTTTCTCAGTCTGATTTATTTCACTTAGCATAATACCCTCTAGGTCCGTCCATGTTGTTACAAATGGCAAGATCTCCCTCTCTTGTATGGCTGAGTAATACTCCAGTGTGTGTGTGTGTGTGTGTGTGTGCGCGCGCGCGCGCGTGCACGCACCACATCTTTTTTTCCTTCAAATTTATTATTTTTTAAAAGGTTTTAATTCCAATGTAGTTAACATACCGTGTTATATTAGTTTCAGGTGTATAATAGAGCGATCCAGCTGTACTCCTTAATCCCCATCACATGTTTCACCCACCCTCTCACCCCCTCCCCTCTGCTCTATCACTTTGCTCTCTATACTTAACAGTCTGCTTCTTGGTTTGTCTTTTTTTTTTTTTTCCTTTGATCACTTGTTTTGTTTCTTAAATTCTACATGTGAGTGGAATCCTGTGTATCTGTCTTTCTCTGACTTATTTCACTTAGCATTATACTCTCTAGCTTCCTCCGTGTTGTTGCAAATAGCAAGATTTCATTGTTTTTAATGGCTCAATAGTCCTCCATTGGGGGTGTGGGTGTGTATGATGAATGGATAATCCTTCTTTACCCATTCATCTGTCAGTGAACACTTGGGTTTCTTACATACTTTGGCTATTGTAAATAATGCTGCAATAAACATAGGGGTGCATATATCTTTTTTAATCAGCATTTTTGTATTCTTTGGGCAAATACCCATAGTGGGATTACTGGATTGTATGGTATTTTTGATTTCTTGTTTCTTAACACTGACTGGTGTCCGTTCTTGATAGCCCCTCATACATTCTAGAATAGCTATCTCATTGTGGTTTTGATTTGCACTTCCCTGATGATTAGGGATGCTGGACATCTTTTCATATACGTCTGTTGGCATCTGTAGGTCTTCTTTGGAAAAATTTCTATTCAGATCCTCTGCCCATTTTTTTTATTGCATTATATTTTTGGTGTTGAGTCATATAAGTTCTTTATATATTTTAGATATTAACCCCGTATCAGATACATCATTGGCAAGTATCTTCTCTTATTCACTAGGTTGCCTTTTTATTTTGTTGATGGTTTCCTTTAGTGTGAAAAAGCTTGTCATTTTGGTGAAGTCCCTATATAGTTGCTGTTGTTTCTTGTGCCTGAAGAGACCTATCTATAAATGGGCTGCTAAGGGCAATGCTCAAGAGATTACTGCCTATGTTTTCTTTAAGGATTTTTATGGTTTAGGTCTCACATTTAAGTCTGTATTCCATTTCGAGTTTATTTTTGTGTATGGGGTAAGGAAGTGGTGCTGTTTCATTCTCTTGCATGTAGCTGTCCAGTTTTCCCAGCACCATGTATTGAAGAGATTGTCTTTTCTCTATTGTATATTCTTGCTTCCTTGGTCAGAGATTAACTGACCAGATAGATGTTGGTATATTTCTGGGGTTTCTATCTTGTTCCATTGATCTAGGTGTCTATGTTTGTGCCAGCACTATGCTGTTTTGATTACTGTACCTTTGTAGTAGATCTTGAAATCTGGGATTGTGATACCTTCAGCTTTGTTCTTTTCTCTCAGTATCGCTTTGGCTTTTCAGGGTCTTTTGTGGTTCCATAGAGAATTTAGGATTGTTTGCCGCAGTTCTGTGAAAAATGCTTTTGGTATTTTGGTAGAGATTGCAATGAATCTGTAGATTGCTTTGGGTAGTATGAATATTTTAACAATATTCTTCCAATCGCTGAACATGGTGTATCTTTCTACTTGTTCATGTCATCTTCAATTTCTTTCATCAGCGTTTGGTAGTTTTCAGAATACAGGTCTTTCATCTCCTTGATGAAATTTATTTCTAGGTATTTATTCTTTTCAGTGCAATTACAATGGCGTTAATTTCTCTTTCTGCTACTTCATTATTAGTGAATAGAAATGCAACAGATTTCTGTATATTAATTTTGTGTCCTGAAACTTCACTGAATTCATTTATCAGTTCCAATAGTTTTTTGGTGAAGTCTTTAGCATTTTCTATGTATGGTATCTTGTCATCTGCAGGTAGTGACAGTTTTACTTCTTTACCAATCTGGATGTCCTTTATTCTTTTTCTTGTCTGATTGCTGCAGCTAGAACTTCCAGTATTATGTTGAGTAACGGTGGTGAGAGTGGACATCCTTGTCTTATTTTTGTCTTAGAGGATGAGTTCTCAGTTTTCATTATTGAGTATGATGTTAGTTGTGGGTTCGTCACATATGGCTTTTGTTATGTTCAGATATGTTCCCTTTAACCCCACATTGTCGAGAAGTTTTAACATGAATGCATGTTGTATCTTGTCAAATGCTTTTTCTGCATCTGTTGAGATTATATTTTTTTATTCTCCCCTTGTTTATGTGATATCATATTGATTAGTGACTATTAAGCCATACTTGCATCTCTGGGATAAATCCCACTTGATCGAGCTAAGTGATTTTTTTAATGTACTACTGAACTCGGTTTGTTAGTCTTTTGATAAGGATTTTTGCATCTGGTTTCATCAGAGGTATTGGCCTGTAGTTTTCTTTTTACATAATGTCTTTATCTGGTTCTGAGATCAAGGTAATGCTGGCCTCATAGACGAATTTAGAGGTTTTCTTCCTCTTTGGAATCATTTGAGAAGAATAGGTATTCTTGTTTAAAAGTATGTAGAACTCACGTGTGAATCCATCTGGTCCTTGATTTGTGTTTGTTGGGACTTTCTGACTGCTGATTCAGTTTCAGTATTAGTAATTGGTCTGCTCAGATTTTCTATTTCTTCCTGATTTAGTTTTCAGAAATTGTATGTTTCTGGGAATTTATTCATTTCTTCTAGATTGTCCAATTGTTTGGCAGATAATGTTTCAACATTTTCTTATAGTTTTTTGTATTTCTATGATATTATTTCTCCTTCTTCATTTCTGACTTGGAATCTTCTCTTGATAAGTCTGGCTAAATATCAGTTTTGCTTATCTTTCCTAAGAACCAGGTCTTGGTTTCATTGGTATTTTTTTTTTTTTTGGGGGGGGTCTCTATTTCATTAATTATTTCCTTCTCGTGGCTTTGGACTTTGTTCTTCTTTTTCTAGGTTCTTTGTTTCTTGAGGCAGGCCTAAGAGCACTATAGATTTCCCTCTTAGAACTGCTTTTGCTGATTCCCAAAGATTTTAAGCTACTGTCTTTTCATTTATTTCCATGCATTTTTTAAATTTTTCTTTTTCATTGACACATTGGTCAATTAGTAGCATGTTGTTTAACCTCCATGTTTTTGGGGTTTTTGTTCCCTCTAGTTTCATACCATTTAAGTTAGGAAACATGCTTGATATGGTTTCAATCTTCTTAAATACAGTGAGACTTGTTTTGTGGCCTAACATGTTATGTATACCAGAGAATGGCTCATGTGCACTTGAAAAGGGTGTGTATTGCTACCCTGAGTTTTGTTCTTTTTTTCCACTTACATTTGCCTGGTTTGCTTTTTCATCCCTTCACTTTCAGTCTGTACATGTAATTAGGTGTGAAGTAAGTCTCTTGTAGGCAGCATACAGATGGGTATTGTTTTCTTATTCATGCACAATACGTCTTTTGATTTGGAGTATTTATTTACATTCAAAGTAATTACTATAGATAGGTAGTTATTGCCATTTTAATTGTATTCTGGTTGTTTTCGTAGTTCTTCTTGATTCCTTTTCCCCTCTTGTGGATTGATGATTTTCCTTAGTGATATGGTTGGATTCCTTTCTCTCTTTTTGTGTGCATATCACAGCTTCCTGATTTGTGGTTACCATTGGGTTCTATATTGAGCTGAGGGTTGCTTAAGTTCAAATACATTGTAAAACTACTGAAATTAACTGTCACCTCCATGTTTTATGTTTGTGATGTTTTAATTTTTCTAGATACTGATTGTACTACCTCGTGTTTTAAATTCCATACTGGCTTTATAGTGATTAATCTATCTTTACTCTCTGTTCACTTGTACCTTTAATATATTTTTTTTCTAGTGATGGCCTATTCTTTCCATTTAAAGAATTCCCTTTAACATTTCTTGTAAGCCTGATTTAGTGGGATGAACTCCTTTAACTTACTTTTCTTTGTTGAATGCTATACTTTCTGGGTAGAGTGTTTCTGGTTGTAGGTTTTTGGTTTGTTGTAGCACTTTGCCGGCCAGAGGGGAGTAGCATGCTATATTCAAAGTTTCTGCCGATCAGCTGATAGCCTTATTTGGCTTCTCATTACTTTTTGTCATTTTAATTATTAGTGTCTTGGTGTGGACCTTCTTGGGTTCATTTTGTTAGGGGTTCTTTGTTTTTCCTGGACGTAGATGTTGCTTCTTTCCCCAGGTTAGGGAAGTTTTCAGCCCCCTCTCCTCTCCTCGCGGGATCCCTGTAATGTGCATGTTACTATGCTTGATGATGCCACCAGAGTTCCCTTAACCTACTCTCATTTTTCATTCTTTGGGTTGTTTTCCGTTACCCTGTCTTCCACTATCACTGATCTGTTGATTCCATTTAGTGTATTTTTATTTCAGTTAATAAATTTATCAGCTCTGACTCGTTTTTTATATTTTCTCTCTGTTGAAGGTCTGAGAATCTCAGTGACAAGTACTTTGAATCCTTTATCACGCATTTGCTTATTTCCATTTTGTTTGGGACATATTCCTCTGTCTCCTCATTTTGTCTGTTTTTCAGCCTGTTGTGGCTGAGTCGCAACTGCCCTCAGCCCAGCCAGCCGCAATGATCCACTCTGCCTGCTATGAGTGTCCTGGGTAGGGTTGAGGCCTGTCTGGCACAGCGACAGGCTTGAGGAGTGGGGCCGGCAGTGCGCCCAGCTGGCTGCAGTTAGTTAGTCCCTCGGCCACAGCTACAGGTGCACTGAAGGGCAGGGCTGGCTTCTTGCCCAGCCAGCTATGAGGCTCCCCGGCAGGGACTGCAAGTGTGCTGCTATGGGGGCTTGTCTCCTCCCTCCCCAGGGCGTGAGTCCCTTTGGAGTGGCACCCTCCAGGTGGGAGTGGTGGGCAGGAGCCACTCTGAAGGGCGGACTGCTGCGTTGGGCTTGGATGGGGAAGAGCACCCAGTGCTCTAGCGAAGTAGATGGAGAGGGTTCACGCCACCTTTCACAAACACCCAGCTATCTAAGGCTTGGGGAGGAATGGCACTTACCAGCACTTTTGTTTCTAGAGAAATATTCTGGACGTCTCTGCCCGGGGACAGATCAGTCAATACTTTTCAAACTGCTGCTTCTATGCTGTCTGGGTGGAATTATTTAGTTTGCTGGATCTTTAAGGATGATGGAGACTCAGCTTCCTATGGCCCTCAGGCTCTCCTGGAACTAAGCCCCCCTGGAGTTAAGATCTCCTGGTTTCTAAAGCCAGACATTTGGGGGAACTCATCTTCCTCGTGCTGGGGGTGCCTGGTGTGGGGTCAGATCCTCTTGCTTCTCCATGCTTGTGATGTGTGTGTAGTAAGAGGCATAGGGGTTTGGTTTCCAACTGTCTCCACCGCTTTACAAGGTGACCCTCTGTCTACAATGACCCGTGGAAGGTCTGTCCTGCCAGTCTTCAGGTGGTTTTCAGTCAGTTGTTCAAATGCAGGTGTTCTCTCAGTGTGTCTGAGGGACAAGGTGAGTTCAGGATCCTACTCTGTCTTCTCTCATCTCTCTGGAAATTCTAACTTGGCAAATGGATTTTATGTTGCCTTTCCTCATGGACTGGACTAACTCTAGTCTTAGACACACGTCTATTCCATATTCACATCAAAGTCCCGTTTTCTAGACCTGAAAGCACACACTGATACCATACAGGCCAGGTTGCTTTGGTTAGTGTCTAGAAAAAAGCAGGCTTGGCTGCTGTCTTTTGAAAGCCTGCTTATGAAGCTGGCCCGTGGCTAGTATCTGGGAATTGGATTTCAGGAGGGTTTCCGCCACCCTGATAGAGTGGCTCAGGGTGCCTACACGGTACAAACAATATGGTTTCTGCTGAACATCTGCCTTCCTTCCAGGATCCAGGAATTTTGGTATGTGCCAGGGAGAGGGTGTCTTCACGACCACAACCCTGGGCACTGAGACTCTAAGGAGGTTGCCTGGTAGGTTGTAACCAGTTGTGGCTGGGGGATTTCAGTGCATCCTGGGAGAACACTTAGAAGCTCGTGCTGGTTTTTACTTAGTACCTATGAGCTCATGAGCTCAACGCCGTACTGTGTCTTATGGGTCCTCCTAGCAAATCACTGAATCTGGGGATGAGCCTGAGGACTCCCTGACGGTAAGTTACAAGCATTTTCACATCAATTATTTTTTTTATAAAAATGGTTACAAATTCATTGTTACAGTTCTAACCGTGTTCTCTTAAAAACCGGGTGTAGGCCCTGTTTGATATAACCCAGGCCTCAATTTCCCTCCTAATGTCATTCAAATGAAAACCTTCCCTTTCCTCTCTGAAAGCCACATGTTTGAAATCGACTCACTGGTGTCCGGGTAGGATCCGTCAGGGCAGTGGGTAAGGCAGCTGTTGATTTCTTCATTTAGGAAATGCCCATATTTACAGGACAGGCACTGGTCCCCATGGCTCCCAAAGCAGGACTCACAGTTGGGCGCACACTTTCTGCATCGCTTCTTGTCAGCATGGTAGTGGCCGGAGGGGCAGCTGGAGACACAGATCCTGCATTGTGGAACGACAAGAAAGAAGGGCAGCATCACCGGAGACGGAGTCCTCGGCACTCTTGGGGGTGCTCAGCCAACAGCCGTCTTCCAGCGCAAGATCCTTTGTAAACCACCACGGTAACACCTATCCAAAGAGCCAAGTTCTGTTGGTTGAAGCTTTTTCCTGGGTGGGGGGCTGAAGCAGCCAGGCAGCCGCCCAATACCAAGTCCGCCGAGTAAGGCATGTCTCGGTCCAAACCATCTTCTGGTTTGGGGATGAGGGTAAGAAACCGAGGCTCAAGAGGAAGGTTGTGGCATGGGGTTGAAGGGAAACTATGGGGGAATCACGATTTTATACCAAAGTTGCTAATACGGGGTTACTTCTCTTTCTGTGTGTTGTCCCAGGGACCCTGTGCACCAGTGGTAATGGCTTTACGCTATTGTCTAATATAAATACATTTAAAGAAGGAACTTCCTTGTTTGCCTATAACTGAAGGACAGCACTTTGTTTGTTTATTCATTCAACAAATATTTACTACTGAGTACCAAGTAAAATGTCAGGCATTTTGCTGGTCTGAGAGGTTCTGTAGTAGCCAAGGGCCCTTCCTTTAAGGCACTGACAGGTTCTGTAGTAGCCAAGGGCCCTTCCTTTAAGGCACTGACATTCCAGCATGCACGCAAACAGGAAGTAGAACGTGTCTGGGTGACTGAGGTGTGGACTGACTGACTGCAAGTCAGCTCCGGTAGTATGTTTTCCCTGAAGGAGGAGGGAGCAGGGGGCAGGGCTCGGAGAAATGCTGGGAGCGGAGAGCCTCTGATGGGCCATCCAGGGGCCTCCCGGTGGACAGATCTGCACAACTTGAGGCCGAAGCCAGGGACTCAGAGTTACGGTGACCAAGCAGGTCCACCTCAGTGCCCAGAGTGGAATCGGGGGGGATGAGCAGGGCCCAGCCCCTTTGCCACACGGGAACGCATCTGTTGGGCTGGATGCTGGCATTTTCATGAAGGGCAAACAGAGCTCTGGCATCCGACATCCTTGGGATGGGAAAGGTCTAGAGGGGAAGAGCAGTCCGATGTAGAGCTAGGCCCTCCCCTAAGGCCCTTCCAAACGTGAGCAAAGACAATTGCAGCGTGACGGCATACAGGGACACTGAGTATGGGTTTCAGCCTTTGGAATGACACTGGGAGGCGGTGGGCTCGTGCAGCAGCCTCTTTTCTGGGCTTAAGTCCCGGGGGGAGGACGTCGGCAGACGAGGCTGGAGCGCAGCCGGTGGGAGCACTCGGGGCATGCTGCGGGGGACTCGGCCTCAGGCTCGTTCTTACCTGGTGTTGTTTTTCAGCTTGTAGTAGTAGTTCAAGCAGTCGTTGCAGTGGTCTGGCCCCGGCCCGTCACAGCCGACCTCGCTGCACTCGGGGTCACAGGGACCTTCTCCGGAGGAAGGAAAAATGAAAACAAGACTTGGAAAAAACGATTTTAAAGCGGGCCAGTTTTACCTTGAATTTGGTATAAAAGACGACTTTTTTGTCTTCCTTATGCAGTGAGAGTTTAAGCACAGAGATGAACTCCTGACTTTTTGGGGAGAAAAACCTCCATTACCTACATATCAAGAATGTAAATCCAGTCGTGGCCTGGTCTTCAAAAAAAGCACACGTGGCTGCCTTGTGGCAGATAACAAATATCTCAGAATTCAAACGCACAGTGCCACCGTGGCAACTGGAAAAGAACGGATGGCAATTAAATGTCGGATTGACAGAAAAATGAGAAGTTAAGCTGCTGACAGAAAAAAGGAAAAGCTGTATTATTCCATGCCTGGACCAGATTGCCCGGCTTGCCCACGGTCAGTAAAACCACGGAATGCCTGTGAGATGCTGTAGCCGGCAAGCGACATCGTCACGGCATCTGGGGCAAGCCTTTATCAGTATCCGGTCTTGGATTACAAAGCAGGTACTTAACGGCACAGATAATAGATTTAGAAGTGCATCCTACCCACAGGACGGTGGGCAACTCAACAAAAGAAAACTAGACATAAAGTTTTAAAAATGCAAGCGAGCTTAAAGATTTCCAGACCTAGGATGAAGCATGCTAATCTCTCATGACATATTCTTCGGTCTAGAGAGAAAGAACCAGAGGGAAAAAAAAAATGTCAGAAAGATGGGACATTTTTATAACTGATGAAAAGCTTTCCAATGACATGGGCTAGACCTTTTGCTTGAACTAACTCCCTGTTCTCCATATTTTAGGACATTTGGTCTTGTAATCTTCAAGCTCTTTCCTGTTGAAAATTCACATGATTTTAACTAGCCATAAACATCCTGCACAGAACGTACGAACAGTAAGTTGCTATGTCAGATGTGTCTGAACCAGACTTATTTGAAGCAAAAGGATTTACTGTTGAACCTTGATCTCCTTTAGTCATAGGACTCTCTTCTACAGTTACTGAGTCAGAACAGAAAATGGTAGAACCTAGGAGGAATGACTTAGAGAAAAATCTAGCATTCAACCACCCTCATTTACCCAGTGAGAAACCATACTTTCTAAGAATTAGAGTGGCTTGTCCAGAATCACACAGCCCAGGATCAGCATCGGTCCCCCTTCTTAATCCGGCTCCCCTACACAGTAGTAGTAAATCAGGTACTCGGGATGACCTTTCAAAAGGAATACAGACTTGAAATATATTTCTGATTAAGAGTCATCTGACAGTGCTGTTTATCTCTTCGTTCTCCCAAGCCTTAAAACTGATCTCTAAATTAAATTCCCCAGCCAGTATAACATGGGACCTTTCGGCGCTCTGCATGTCAGGGTTGGAGCTCAGCCAGCTAGGGGTCATAAAGCCCCCAGAATCTCATGAAAAAGTGCAGGGATCTGGTTAGGATAATGCCATCTGTGCCTTTAGCCAGGCTGACTTCTTCATGAAGGTGAAAATCACAGCTCTGAAGCAAAGGAATCATGGGTGGCCCTAAATTTTCACCAGATGATTTCTGCAATTAACGCCCCTCCCCCCCAAACTTATATGTGCCAAAGGGCTCCGTATGGCCTGTTCGCGTGCTGTGCTGTTTCTTTTATGACCTTAAACCGTCCCAGATGCAGTTCAGCATTTTAGGTTGCAGGGGAATAATGAAATAATTAATTGTCTCTGTTCTCTCATAAGTGCCAATCTGGGCATTTTGGAGATGTGAACAAGAAAAACCACAGAGATAGAGAACCGTTTGTTCAGAATTTTAAGATGACCAAAATGTGAATTGGAAACCTACCAGAAGGCATATAGCAACAGGTCACTATTATGCTCAGTTTATGTTCTTGGATAGCCTATCAGAGAAGATGAAATGGTTTGCTGGTGAATAGTAATGTTACAAGCTCAAAACAAGATCATCTAACACACTCGAGCTCCGGTTAGCTCAACTGGTTTGAATTATTCCAGTTTACGATGGACTCCGGGATACTACCTGTTTAAGATATTCTGTTAAGGTGATTAATGAAGTATGTTTCTCCTATCGCAGGAGCACTGAATGCTCCTTTAAGTGGTAGGGCAACAGGACAGAAAGCAGAGGGGTGTCTGAGTGGCTCAGGTCAAGAGCTCATGGATCCAGGGACCATGCCCCAGGTGGGGCTCCCCGCTCAGCAGGGAGTCCGCTTCTCCTCCTTCCTCCCCACTTGTGCGCTCTCTCTCTCCAATACATAAAATCTCAGAAATATACTTTGAAGGAGGAAAAAAAAATTACAGCTGCTATAATACCTAAGCTGCCCCAGAAAAGCAACCCTAAACCATAAGTATGCAACGATCAATAGATTTCCTAGATACCAGCATGTGCTAGTTGGAAAAGATGCCATATTTTCTATTATAATAGCAACAAGACCCCAAAATATGTAGGAATAACACTAAGAAGAAGAATACAACATAAGATTTCAGTAAAATGGGACATGGTCTGTGTTTTAGGTGGAAAGACTGTATATTATAAAAGCAGTTCTTACCTAAACAATTCTTCCCATGAGATTGCATGTAAATTCACATGAAATTCCAATGGGATCTTTATAGGTAGACTTAAGAATTGCTACGAAAACAAGATGTTCAACAGAGTAAAATATAGTGTGGGTGTTACCAGATTAAGAATTATTAGATTAAAAAATCAGAAAAGGAGGTACTTGAAGTGACCCTGGCATAAGAATTACTTCTATTCTGTTACGAAGGAAAGGTCCTGGAATCGAGCCCGGCGTGGGGCTCCCTGCTCAGTGGGGAGTCTGCTTCTCCCTCTCCAATAAATATTTAAAAATGAAAGGAAGGTCCTAAACTAGTAAAAGAAGGGATGAGAACCCAGCCACTAATGTCTATTTGGAAAATAAAGACCGTTTTATCTCATAAACCACAATAAGTTCCAGATGAATTAATGGCCAAATGTAAAAATCAGAGATTAGAAAACAATGCATGTGGATAGTTGATTTTAAAGACTAAAACTTCTTTAAAAACAACACACAAGTGAGATCTGAAACGATAAACCCAATTTTCTTTTTCCGTCAAAACACCACGACAAAACAAAACCTACATTTTGGAAGCAAGCAATAACTGAGGAAATGTTTTCAGCAAATAGAGTAGCTCCTCCCCACTCCTGTCTGCTCGAAACCGTGGACAGTACCAAACCCTCTATATAGGGTTTTTTTCCTATACATACATACCTGTGATAACATTTAATTTTTAAATTAGGCACAGGGAGAAACTAGAACAATTATATCAATATACCATGACAGAAGGATGTGAATGCAGTCTCTCTAAATATCTTGCTATTAACGTAGCATTAAGCTATTAATGACCAGAGGATCATCAGCTTCCTGACCGTTAATAAGGGGATACTACTTGGAAACCCCAGATAAGGGGGAACTACTGTATGGAAAAATGTGAGACACATTAACATACAAAGAGTTCTGATGAATAGATAAGAAAATTGGATAAAATATAATTATGTTTCATTCCTAGAACTACCAAGGGAAAAATGATTTACTAATAAAGCTATAAAAAGTTTAAACTGGGGGCGCCTGGGTGGCACAGCAGTTAAGCGTCTGCCTTGGGCTCAGGGCGTGATCCCGGCGTCCCGGGATCGAGCCCCACATCGGGCTCTTCCGCTGGGAGCCTGCTTCTTCCTCTCCCACTCCCCCTGCTTGTGTTCCCTCTCTGTCGAATAAATAAATAAAATCTTAAAAAAAAAAGTTTAAACTGTTTTTTTTTTTTTCTTGGTGCTTTTTTTCTTTCCACTCAATTTTGGCAGGAACGAGTGTAATAAACGCACAGCTGTCACAGCATAGACTGGCACATCTTGTCTGGAAAGGAACGTGACAAAATGTGTCCAAGCTCTCAAACCGATTATTCCCTTTGATGCAGTAGTACTCAGAGCTCCATTCGAAGGAAATAATTAAAATAGTGATGTTCATCCAAATCTTATTTAAGAGTGTAAAACTCCAAGCAAACTACACAGCCCAGATTATAGTACAATCATAGGATGGACTGTTATGCTGTCTTTTAAATATTTGTTGTGAGGGTATGTGACAACAGAAATATGCCCCTAAGAGGAAGAAAGGATATGAAAACTCTACACTGCTTTTAGCTTTGAAGAAAAGAAACAGCACTATCTGAATATTCACGTGCAAATATTTGGGGGGATAGAAAAGAAGATGGAAGAAAATATATTTGAATAGGGGTAGGAGTTGATCTCTGCGCAGTGGGGTGATGCACGAGAGTTCTTTCCTTAGCCTGTGTCCCTGCTGGAAGCCGGCTCACCTGCATAATCCTCTGGACCGTAGTCATCGGTGGGGTCTTCGACTCGGCTATAGCGGACCCGTTCTACTTTAGGAAATTCGTTGGTCGGTGAGTAGGGCTGCACGGAGGTGCCGTAGAGGACCAAAGACCATTCTTTCAATTTTCCTGGAGAAACAATAATGAAACCATAGCATGACCACACATAGTCTCTTTAGCTTTACAATTTCTTTAATTACGTCTCATTTAAGAAAAGCAACAGAATCGTGGCAACCATGTTCATATGAATCATTGCATGAGGTGCAGAGCTAGAAATGCTCCTTTTCCACCAGTTGCAGAATTAACTAATAGACACATCACATTATTTACTGAGCACCCACTAGAGGATAAGCCTTAATTTAATCAGCATTTATAGGAAGCCTGAGAAATGAACACCTCTCCGCTGGACCAAGGGGTGAATTTCAAATTATGGATATTTTGCTAGAGAACCCCAGAATTTTGCAGAAGCCTTTTTTGAATTAAAAAAATTTTTTTTGGTGTTATCAATAAGACAAAACTCCTTTGTTCCACCTAACTGAATTAGTCATTTAATCTTACGAATACATCACTATTTATACTATGTTATAGACCTGAGCTGTCCAGTGATGGCCCCTAGACACATTTGACTATTCAAAATTTAAAAATTTAGTTCCTCAGTCATACTAACCACATTTCAAGTGTTCGATAGCCTATGGGGCCAGTGGCCACTACAATGGATACCACAAATATAGAGTATTTCCACCACTGCAGAATGTTCTAGTGGACAGTGCTGCAAGAAAGCATTTTCTGGTCAAGACTGCCTTGAGACAGGAGCCATGAGTTTTAACTCCTTTGCAGACAAGGTTCTCAAAGAACATTCTGCTTTAGTCCTTATTTCTTGCTTTTTGTGTGAATAAAGCTAAGAAATAAAAACTGGTCACAGGTCACTGAGCTTAATAAGAGTCACCTAAAGAATCAACCATAAGCAGAAGTGAGACAAAACCATTAAGAACATGGGAAGTATGGTGGTAGGAAGCAGGACCTCCCGGAAGGTCCCTCCTCCACTTAACCAAATACAGAGAATCCAGGCATGGCTGGGGCCAGGGTTCTGCCAGCGCCCTGACAGTGGTGAACTTGAGGTATCAGCTGATCCATCTGTTAAGTTAGAATTCAATGCTCACAACAATTGGGAGGTAGGCACTTGAATTCCCAATATATGGATAAGGAAACAGGCATAGGGGTTGTTCATTTTCTCGAAGGCACTGAGAGTACAGACTGCTATTAAAATCCATCTGGGGGTTCCAGTTTAAGACGACAGTGTAGGAAGATCCTGACCCCACCTCTTCCTACCGACTCCCTGAACCTACAGCGACATAGGGAATGATTTCCTCTGAAAAAGAAAAAACAAAACCTATAGTAGCTGAGTGGTTCCTACACAATTGGACAAACAACCCACACGCAAGCAGGTGACAGAGGCCGAGACACCATCTTGCAATAAACCTCACCCCCGGCACTGTGACCCAAGTTGACTCAAAACCCCAAGTTTCTCCCCACGACGCAAAAGGTTTGAACCCCATATTGGGTACCCCAATTTTTAAGACCTGCACCGGAGACGAGCCCCCAAAATATCTACCTTTGAAAATGAATAGGGTTTGAGACCCACAAGTCTACAGTGAACTGACTAGTTTTGAAAGAGCGTGCATGTGTGGACCCACCCACTCCAAGGCTCGGTGCAGAGGCAAACAACTGAAGAGCACTGACTATCCGTGAGAGAGGCTTAGTTGCTTACCTTAGCATACAGCTAGCGGCTATGGAAATACTCTCGGGTGGGCGCCATCTTTGCTCTCTCCCTCAGCCTTGCTCCAACTCACTAGTATTTCCCAGCAGGAACCTGTACTCTCATCTGGCACCCACATTTTTATGGCTGCCTCCCAGGGGACACCTCTAGGTTGCTGGCACTGGTGGCCGGCAGGGCTTATGTTTACCGGTAACAGAACTGTAAACAAAATTGACAGATCTATTCTTAAGCTCACTCAGAAGACAAAGAATCAGAAATGAAAGAGGAGGGGGGCAACTGGGTGGCTTAGTGGATTAGGCGTCCAACTCTTGATTTCAGCTCAGGTCATGATCTCAGGGTGGTGAGATCGAGCCCCACTTTGGGCTCCATGCCGGGCGTGGAGCTTAAGATTCTCTCTCTCTCTCTGCCTCCCCCCGCCCCAGCTCTCAAAAAACAAAACAAAAAGTAAAGAGGTGAGGTTGTAACTAAAATAAAAATAAAAGCCATGAAAATATAAAGTATTATAAAACACTATCATCAACAACTACACACCAAAATGAACAACCTAGAAGAAATGGATTAAGTTTTAGACCTATACAACCCACTAAGACTGAATCATTAAGAAACAGAAAATCTGAACAGAACAATTACTAGTAAAGCGATCGAATCAGTAATAAAAAAAAACCCTCCCGACAATGACCAGAACTACATCTTCTCTAGTCAATTCTACCAAATATTTAAAGAATACCAGTCCTTCTAAAACTCTTCCCAAAAATAGAACGAACATTTCCAAACTCATTTTATGAGGCTAGCTAGCATTACCCCGATCCCAAAACCAGATAAGGATGCCACAAGAAAATCCCTGATGAACATAGATGCAAAAGTCCTCAACAAAAAAATGAGCAAACTGAATTGAACAATACATTACAAGGATCATATACCATCCACCAGGGAGATTTATTCCAGGGATGCAAGAATGTTTCAACATTCACAAACCAATCAATGTGATTCACAACGTTAACAAAATTAAGGATAAAAATCATATGATCATCTCAATAAATACAGAAAAAGCATTAACCGATTTCAACTTCTATTTATGATAAAAGCTCTTAACAAAGTGTGTATAAGGGGAATAATAAGCATCATAAAGTTCAGGAACAAGACACTCACCACTTTTAGTCAACACAGTCTTAGAAGTCCTAGCCAGGACATTAGCCAAGAAAAAGAAAGGAAGAAGTACGTCACTATTTGCACATGCTATGGTATGGTCTATGAAAAACCACAGAGATGCCACCAAAAACCGTGAGAACTAATCAACCAGTTCACAAAAGCTGTAGGATACAAAATGAACAAACACAAATCTTTTGCATGTCCATACACTAATGAACTATCAAAAATAGAAATTAAGAAAATCCTACTTATAACTGCATCAAAAAGAATAAAATGCTTAGGAATTTAGCCAAGGGGGTAAAAGATCTGTACATGGAAAATTATAACACATGATGAAAAACTTGAAAACACAAATAAATGGAAAGACATTCTGTGCTCATGGATGAGAAGAATATTGTTAAAATGTCTCTACTACCCAAAGCACCTATAGATGTCATTTTTCATATAAATAGTACAAACAATCCTAAACTTTTTATGGAACCACAAAAGGCCAAATCACTCTTGAGAAAAATGAAGCTGGAAGAATCATGTTTTCTGGTTTCAAAATATAAAGCTATGGTAATCAAAACACTATGGCATTGCCATAAAACAGACCCCTAGATCAACAGAACAGAATAGCACACAGAAATAAACTCCTGCAGATATGTTAAATTAATTTACAACAAGCAGCCAAAAATACACAACGGGGAAAGGATTTCAATATCTGATGTTGGGAAAACTGGACAGCCACATGCAAAATAAACTGAACCACTATCTTACATCAGACACAAAAACTGACTCAAAATGGGGGTGCTTGGGCGGCTCAGTCGGTTGGTTAAGTGTCTGCCTTTGGCTCAGGGCGTGATCCCAGGGTCCTACGATCTAGCCCTGTGTCGGGCTCCCTGCTCAGCGTGGAGTCTGCTTGTCCCTCTCCTTCTGCTCCTCCCTCCCCCTCATGCTCTCTCTCTCTCTCTCAAATAAATAAAAATCTTAAAAAAAAAAAACCCTCGAAAACTCAAAATGGATTAAAGATTTAAACATAAGACTTGAAACTATAAAATTCCTAGAAGAAAACATAGGCTTGGTAAGCGCCTTGCCATCGGTCTTGGTGTTAAGTTTTTCGCATTTGACCAAAAGCAAAGGCAACAAAAGGAAAATAAGTCAGACTATATCAAACTAAAAAGCTCTGCACGGCATTGGAAACCATCAACAAGATGAAAAGGCAACCAACCTACTGAATGGGAGAGAATATCTGCAAATCGTGTATCTCATAAGAGGTTAATATCCAAAACATATAAAGAACTCCTACAAGGCAATATCAGAAAAATAATCTGATTAAAACATGGGTAGGGAATATGAATAGACATTTTTCCAAAGATGACACACTTGTGGCCAACAGGTACGTGAGAAGTGTTCAACATCACCGATTAGGGAAACGCAAATCAAAACCGCAATATCACCTTACACCTACTGGAATGGCTATTACCGAAAAGTCAAGAGTTATTAGCAAGTGTTGGTGAAGATACGGAGCAAAGGGAACACTTGTGCACCCTTGGTGGGAATGTGAATCAGTGCAGCTAGACCAGAAAACAGGAGGGAGGTTTTTCAAAACATTAACACTAGAACTACCATATGATCCAGCTCTTTCACTTCTGGGTATTTATCTGAAGAAAACAAAAGCATAACCTTGTAAAAGTATACGTACTCCCATGTTCAATGTGGCATTATTCACAATAGCCAAGATATGAAAACAACCTATGTGTCCGTTGATGGATAAATAATAAAAATTTAGTATATTTTTACCAGTGGCAAATAATCTTCAGCCATAAAAAGGAAGGAAATATTGCCATTTGTGGAAACGCGGATGGATCTTGAGGGCCTTCTGTGAATTGAAATGTCAAAGACAATCCTATATGATCTCACTTGTATGCTGAATCTAAAAAAACAGACTTTGGTGATCATTTTGCAATATGTACAAATATCAGTACGTTGTATGCCTGAAACTAATTTAATGTTACGTATCAATTATATTTCAATTAAAAAAAAGAAAATCCATTGAGAATCCAAATGCTGTTTTTGTTATTGTTGTTGTTAGAGAGAGCAAATGCATGAGCAGGGGTGGGTGGGGAGGGCGAGAGGGAGAGAGAGGGAGAGAAAATCTTAAGGAGGCTCCACACCCAGTGTGAAGCCCAAAGTGGGACTTGATCTCACGACCCTGAGATCATGACCTGTGCTGAAATCAAAAGTCAGATGCTTAACCGACTGAGCCACCCAGGCGCCCCAAATGCTGCGTTCTTAAACCATTATTATGAAACTGCCCTCCTGTTTACTTCCAGGAGTTATGGACTTGAAGCTTGAAAAGGAACATATTCTGTGGCACATTCATCGTGGTCTCACATCTGCACGGGCCAGCACATTGGTTTATACGTGGTTCGCCCTCCGCCAGCTTTTCTTTGGACTTACTTATTAGCGACTATGCTTTTCATAATGAGGGAGCTATTCGGTCTCCGAATTCCAGGTGTTATACAGTAAGCAGGGGCAAGAAATGAATGCCCATGCAAAATTCGTGACCCGCTTGCCTTTACAGAGCAACGCAAAAGAGAACGCGTTTTTCTTAGGGCAACTCTCAGGTATAGAAATGAGGCATCTAATTCAAGGACACTATAGGAAATCCAATCCCTCACTCACCCTAAAACCTGGCTCACTTAACTCCAGATCAGTTTGGATCTGAAATTTACCCTTGTACAATACTTGGAAGAATGCTGACTCAGAATTGATTATTTCCATTTGTGTCATTTCTGAGCGTCTCAGAAGCCCCCTGGGGACATACTTGTTGGGCAATTCATCCCTTTCTGTTTTGCTTATTATGTAATCTTATTTCCTTAGAATCTGCCACAATTCATATCAAATCCAGCCACAGTTGGGCCATCACGGTTCCCTTATCATCATGTTTTCCATTTGCTAAATTACTTACGAGATTTTGCAGCTGATGATGCAACTTTCGGTTAAGAAATCACTGTGCAAATACCGAGTGAGAAAAATCTGTTGTACATGTTGGTACGTAAATGCAGTCGGCCCAGGAGTGAAAAGCCAGGACAGGTCTAATGTGTAGCGAAACAAAGACAACAATAAAAAAAAAAAATCCTTCAAAAAATCCTTACTATGGACTTCCGGTTCAAGATGGTGACAGGAAGACCGTGAACTCACCGCCTCCACAGACACACCCAGTCTACACCTACTCACAGAGCCCTTCCTCCTGAAGCAGAACTGAGTGCTACCGAACAGGTTCCACACAAGAAAAGACAGACCATGTAGAGAATGGCAAGAAAGATGGAGACACAGTCACTAAGGGACTTTCCCCTCCCCCAACACTGTGACCAGCAGCAGTTTAAAAGGGCAATGAGAACACAAAAGATCCAACCAAATGGCAGGGGCAGCTGCTGGAAATATCTCCAGCTTGGAGGGCTGGCGAGTGCCACAGTTTGCATTCTCCCTCCACCTTGATAGCACACACAGGAGAAGGGTCTGGAGCCAAGGCTGCCCTGCTGCCTCAGTGAGCTCTGGGCCCTTAGTCCACAGTGGCCCCCAAAGCCCTGGGGCGGAGAAACAAAACAAAACAAAACAACAACGCCATGTTTAAGGATCCAGCTGGAACTTGTCCAAATGGTGGGGAGCTGCTGGAACTCTCCCTGGCTCAGAGGGGCTGGTGAGTGCCATGGCTCGCATTCTTCTTCCACCTGGATAGTGTAGACATGGTCTGGGTGCCCCAGTCTGTTACTCCATGAGCCCCAGTCCCCTAGCCCACATCAGCCCCAGCTGTCCCACCAAGGCAGTCTCAGCATGGGACACCAGGGTCAGTGCTCACTACAGCTCTAGCCTTCTCACCAAGGTGACACAAGTGCAGAGTACCCAGGAATACTCTGGGTGCACAAATTGGCTCGCAACTTGCCAGGACCCCGATGCAGGACGCCCCATGGCCTGAGCCCTCTTGGCTCAATATGGAGTTTGTGTCTATCTCAGCTCCAGCTGCCCTCCCAAGGTGCCCTCAGCACAAAGCGCCCTGGGACACCCTAGCTTGTAGCCACTTCAGCTTCAGGTGTCCTGCCGTGGTGCTGTCTGCTCAAAGAGTGCTGTGACCCCCTGGCTTACACGTACGTTGGTTTCAGCTGCCCTGTCGGGGCCCCCTCTATGTAAGAGAACTGGGACTGCCCCAGTCTCTGTCCATTTCAGTGTTAGCTATCTTGCCAGGATACCCTCTGCACAGAGAGTGCTGTGATCCCCTGGCTTGCACCCACTTTAGCTTCTGTTGTCAGACGATGGTGCCCACTGCACAGATTGCCTCAGGACTACCCTGACACAGCTCAGGCCAGCCCACCAGGACAGCCCCAGCACGGAGTGACCTGGGACCCCCAGCCAGCCAGCTAAAGTCACCAGGCACATACGGTCTACACAGGGGATGACCATACACAAGATCATTCCTTCTAGTTTAGGGTAAGTAGCTGTTCTGCCTAATTCTTAGAAACCATGCCGAAAGCCAAGCAAAATGAGTAGACAAATGAAAAGAATGAAACAACAGACAAACCTCAGAAAAAGAACTAAATGAAATGTAAAGAAGCAATATGCCTGCCAAACAATTCAAAACAATGGTCATTAAGACGCTCAGTGGACTAAACAGAAGAGTGCAAGAGCTCAGAACTTCAACAAAGAGATAGAAAGTACACAGGAACCAATCACAGCTGAGAACACATTAACTGATATTGAAAATATACTACAGGGAATCAACAGTAGATTAGAGGATACAGAAGAATGGATCGGTGATCTGGAAGACAGGGTCGTGGAAAGCATCTGAGCTGGACAGCAAAAAGAAAACAAAAAAATCAGGAATGAGGATAGGCTAAAGGATCTCTAGGATAACATAAAATGAACAACCATTCACATTATAGGGGCCCCAGAGGGAAAAGAGAGAGAGAGAGAAAGGGGCTGCAAACGCATTTGAAGAAATAATAGCTGAAAACATCCCTATCCATGGGTAGGAAACAGATATCCAGGTTTAAGAAGCAGAGAGAACTCAAAACAAGATGAAACCAATGAGATTCACACTCACACAGATAACATTAAAATGGCAAAGATTAAAGACAAAGAGAGACTATTAAAGATAAAGAGAGAAAGTTAGTTATGCACAAGGTAAACCCCATAAGGCTTTCAGCTGATTTGTCAGGAGAAACTGTGCAGGCCAGAGGGAGTGGCATGATATATCGGAAGTGCTAAAAGGAAAAACAAACAAACAAACAAACAAACAAAAACAAAACCCACAATTAAAAACACTCTACCTGGCAAGATCATTCATTCAGAATTGAGAGTGCGATAAAAAGTTTCCCAAACAAAAGTTAAAGGAGTTCATCACTATTAAACTAGCGTTACAAGAAATGTTAAAAGGGACTTTGTTAGTTGAAAAGAAAAGGCCGTAATTAGAAGGCAATTATGAAAGGAAAAAATTTCATGAGTAGAAACAAATATGCAGTAAAGGTAGTCAAACAATTACTTATGGAGCCAGTACAGAGGTTAAAAAACAGAAGTAGTAAAGTCAATTATACGTAAAAAAATAAAAAATTAGTTAAGGGGAATCATAAAATAGAGATGTAAAATATGACACCATCTACATAACATGTGGAGGGGAGAGTAAAAATGAAGGTCTTTTACAATGTGTTCCAGCTTAAGTTATTCTCAACTTAATATAGATTGCTATATACTTCAGATGTTATACATGAACCCCATGGTAAACACCAACTAAAAATTTTTAATAGATACACAAAAAATAAAGTCAAGCATGACACTATGAAGAGTCATCAATCACAAGAAAAGACAGCAAAAGAAAGGAACAAGAATTACAAACAAAACCAGAAAACAATTAACAATGGCAATGAGTACAAACCTATTAATGAGTTATTTTAAATGTAAATGGTCTAAATACTCTAATCAAAAGACAGTGGGCAGTGGAATGAATTAAAAAAACCAAGACCCGTCTATATGCTTCCCATAAGAGACTCACTTCAGACCTAAAGGCACATACAGACTGAAAGTGAAATGATATAAAATGATATTCCGGGCAAATAAGAGCAGGAAAAAAACAAAATAAAAACAGCCAAGGTAGCAATATTTATATCACACAAAATAGACTTGAACACAAAGACTATAACAAGAGACAAAGGAGGACAAGAGGCTATAATACTTGCAAACATCTATGCACAACACTGGAGCCACACAATTCACAAAGCAGAAGACATAAAGGGAGAAATTGACAGTAATACAATAATAATAGGGGACTTCAACCCCAGACTCACACTGATGGACAGATCGTCCAAACAGAAAACCAATAAGGAAACAGGGGCCCTGAATGACCCATTAGGCCAGATGGACCTAAGAGATATACAGAACAGTCTGTCCAAAACCAACAGAATACCCATTCTTTTCAAGTGTACATGGAACATTCTCCAGGATGGATCACATGTTTTCTGACCACAACAGTATGAAACTAGAAATCAATTACAAGAAGAAGAGTGGAAAAAACCACAAACGTGGATGATAAACAACCTGCTACTAATCAACCAACGGGTTAATAAAAAATACACTGCGACAAATGTAAATGAAAACACAATGGTCCCAGATCCTTGGGAAACAGAGAAAGCAGTTCTAAGAGGGAATTTTATAGCAATATAGGCCTCCCTCAACAAATGAGAAAAATTTCAAATACACAATCTAACCTTACACCGAAAGGAAATATAAAAAGAAGACCAAACAAAGCCCAAAGCTAGTAGAAGGAAGGAAATAATAAAGACTGTGGTATAAATAAACAGAGACTAAATAAACAATAAAAAGATCAATGAAACCAAGAGATAGTTCCTTGAAAAGATAAGCAAAATTGATAAATCTTTAGCCGGACTCATCAAGAAAAATGAAGAGAGGACCAAATAAATAAAATCAGAAATGAAAGAGAAGTAACAACTGACATCACAGAAATACAAAGGATTAAAGAGACTACTACAAAAAAGTATATGCCAAAAAATTGGAGAATCTAGATGAAATGGATAAATTCCTAGAAGCATACAATCTTTCAAAATGGAGTCAGGAAGAAACAGAAAATCTGAACAGACTAATTACAAGTAAGGGAATTCAATCAGCCATTAAAAAAAAAAAAAAAAAAAATCTCCCAACAACAAAAGTCCAGGACCAGATGGATTCACAGATGAATTCCACCAAACATTTAAACAAGGGTTAATACCTACTTTCCTCAAACTATTCCAAAAAATAGAAGAGGAAGGAAAGCTTCTAAAGACATTCTATGAGACTAGCGTTACCCTGATACCAAAACCAAAGACACTACAAAAACAGAAAACTACAGGCCCAAATCCCTGATGAACACAGATGTAAAAACCCTCAACAAAATATCAGCAAACCAAATTCAATGATACTTTAAAAGGACATTCAAAGTGGGATTTATTCTGAGACGAAACCATCTGCAAATCAATCAGTGTGCTATACCACATTAAGAAAAGCAGGGATAAGAACCATGTGATTGTCTCAGTAGATGCAAAACATTTGACAAAATTCAACATCCATTCATAAAAACTCTCAACAAAGTGGGGTTGGAAGGACATACCTCAACATAATAAAGGCCATAAATGACAAACCCATAGCTAATGTCCTACTCAAGGGTGAAAAACTGAGAGCTTTTCCTCTAAGATCAGAAATAAGACAAAGATGCCCTCTTGCCCCTTTTAGTCAACACACGGTACTGGATGTTTTAGCTGTAGCGAACAGACAAGAAAAAGAAATAGAAGGCATACAAATTAGTAAGGAAGAAGTAAAAGTGTCACTATTTGCAGATGACATGACATTATATATACAAAACCCTAAAGACTCCATCAAAACTCTGGAACAAATGAATTCAGTAATGCTGCAGGATACAAAATTAACATTTGGAAATCTGCTGTATTTCTATACATTAATAATGAAGTAGCAGAAAAAGAAATTAAGAAAGCAATCCCATTTACAATTGCACCACAAAGACTAAAACATCTAGGAATAAACGTAACCAAGGAGGTGAAAGATTTATAGTCTAAAAACTATAAAACACCGATGAAAAATATTGAAGATGACCAAATGGCAAAATGGTCCGCGCTCATACATTAGAAGAATTAATATTGTTAAAATGTCCATACAAGTAATACTAAAATTTGTGGGAAACTACTGAAGACCCCGAATGGCCAAAGCGACATTGAGAAAGAACAAAGCTGGAGGCATCACATCCCAGATTTCAAGATCTACTACAAAACTGGAGTGACCACAACACTGTGGCACCAACACAAAACCAGACACATAGATCAATGGAATAGAACAGAGGGCCCAGAAATCAACCCACATTTATATAGTCCATTAATCTACAATAAAGAAGTCAAGAATATATAATGGGGAAAAGATAGTCTCTTCTGAGACTGTCACAAACACAAATACACAATAAATGGTGTTGGGAAAAACTGGACAGCTGCATGCTAACGAATGAAACTGGGCCACGTTCTTTACCCCAGACACAAAAATAAACCCCAAATGGATGAAAGACCTGAATGTGAGACCCGAAACCAGAAACTCCTAAAAGAAAACACAGTCAGTAATTTCTTTTTTTTTTTAATGTTTTATTATATTATGTTAGTCACCATACAGTATATCCCTGGTTTTTGATGTAAAGTTTGATGATTCATTAGTTGTGTATAACACCCAGTGCACCATGCGATACGTGCCCTCCTTACTACCCATCACCAGCCTATCCCCTTCCCCTACCCCTCTCCCCTCTGAAGCCCTCAGTGTGTTTCTCAGAGTCCATAGTCTCTCATGCTTCATTCCCCCTTCTGATTACCCCCCCTTTCTAAGTGAAATAAGTCAAGCACAGAACGACAATTATCATATGGTTTCTCTCATCTATGGAACATAAGAACTAGGAAGATCGGTAGGGGAAGAAAGGGACACAGTCAGTAATTTCTTAAACATTGCCCTTAGCAACGTACTTATGGACATGTCTCTTTAGGAAAAAGAAACAGCAGCAAAAATATACTATTGGGACTACACCCAACTAAAAAGCTTTTGCACAGGAAAGGAAACCATCAACAAAACAAAAAGGCAACCGAGTGAATAGAAGATATTTGCAAATGAAAGATCTGATAAGGGGTAATACCCAAAATGTATAAAGAACTTATACAGCCTGACACAAAAAAAACAATCTGATGAAAAATGAGCAGAGAACCTGGAGAGACATTTTCCCAAAGACACAGATATGGCCAGCGGACACACGGAAACATGCTCCGCATCACTACTCATCAGGGAAATGCAAATCAAAACCACAATGAGCTGGCACCTCACACCAGTCTGATCCGCTAACATAAAAAAGACAAGATACAACAAGTGTTCTTGAAGATGTGGGGAAAGAGGAAGCCTCATGCATTGTTGGTGGGAAACAGGACCCTCTACACTGGGGAATGATTCTACCATTTAATCAGGCTAGAAAATTCTACATCTCCAACTGAATTTCTATTAGCTTACTAAAGAAACCCCTAATTAGAGAAACCTTCCATAGGGCTGTACAGCACAGAAACAATGAAACACACACACACACACACACACACACACACACACACAGAAGCAGAAGTCCCTTTTCAATGTTGCGACTAATGCTAAACTGGATGGTTGGTTGAAGGAAGGCTATCTGAAGACTGTGTGGGGTGCCTGGGTGGCTCAGTCGTTTAGTGTCTGCCTTCGGCTTGGGTCATGATCCCAGGGTCCCCACATCAGGCTCCCTGCTCAGCAGGGAGACTGCTCCTTCTTCTCTCTCTGCCCCTCCCCCTGCTTGTACTCTCTCTCCTCTCTCTCTAATAAATAAACAAAATCTTTAAGAACCCCCCCCCAAAAAAAAAACCAAAGAAAAACAAAGACTGTGTGATCTCTTAAAGCCTCCTGACCCCAGGCCAGTCATAGCATTAGGGTATCTCTCTTCTGGAGGAAAAGAACATCTGTAAAATGACTAGGGCGACTGGAATTACACGTGAACATTTAAATGGCGTAAGGAGAAGCCAGTGCTGGGAAAGAGACAACTCTGGATTATCTGGGCTCCTGCTGACAGCCTCTCACACAGACGATCACCACCAACTCTGGAGGGGCTCTGAACTCCGGGAGGGCAGAGGGAATTACATTCACGGCCCCTGACCCTTGCACATAAATACCAGGTCTACCAGGAGCGTGGCCCTAGGGGCAGCTCGCTCTTGCGGGAGGAGCTCTTTATCACTGACATTCGTTAGAAGTGCTGGTGCATGGTGACAATGAAGAACAGAGTCACTTTTAGTCCGTTTTATAACTGTCGTATAGTCTCAACAGACAGTGCACCCCTATGTCTGTGCCTCAGGCTGCAGCTCCCACTTGGTGGGAGCCACACTGGACAGTGATTATTTCACTGTCCCCTTGGTGCACGACTGCCACATTTGGACAGTGATTATTTCCCTGGGATCTCTTGAGACGTAAGAGCCCTGAATTGTCACCTGCTGATGGATCCACTGGGGTTGGGCAGCACAGCCATGTCACCATTGCCCCTGAGTGCCATGACCAGTGTGTCTCTATCACGTGAGCACTGAGCACGGCCTGGAAATAGAAGGGGAAGGGAGACAAATTTCCTGTGGTCTAAGTAGACTAGAAACCAGTGAAAGTGTCTACTTTATTTTAATGTTTTCGATCAATCCTGCCTCGTTGACAAACATTTGATTTCTTGATCACACTTTGGCAACCAATTTTTCTTTTTCAGATTTCATTTATTTATTTGACAGAGAGAGCAAGAGAGCACAAGCAGGAGGAACAGTAGAGGCAAGAGGGTGAAGCAGACTCCTCACTGAGCCAGGAGCCTAATGTGGGGCTCGATCCCAGGACCCTGGGATCATGACTGGAGCCAAAGGCAGACACTTAACCATCTGAGCCACCCAATATGCTCATGATGTAGACTGGAGGTGAGCTGGGCCTGGATGCTCTTTAACGAATCTTTTATCCTGATTCTTGCGTCCTTGTCACCATGCTGGTTTTAACCTCCCTGAGCGTGGGTCTGCTGTGCAGCACAGATGAACCACATCACGGAATTAGGGAGAAGAGATCACCAAATGTGCGGCCAAGCACGGATCTCTCCGAATGAGTAACTTTCCCTGACTGGAGTAGGGCTAATGCATGCTTCATTCCTGTGTTCTGCTGGGTGCCTCCTTTGCCCCACACAGCCCACGGTTATCTGAGTAATACACACCCTTACAATGAACTACGGAATGTCTGGGTTAATTTATTCTGCATTCAGGAGAGGGCTAGAATTGGGTATCTGTCAGTCCAAAAATGCCCTCAGGCCTGGATCTTCTGCAGATGGACTGCCCAGAGAGAACAGCGAGAAGCACGAATTTATTAGATGGCTGCAGATGTATCCGTGGCTGGGTGGGAGCTGGGGTTCTTGTCAAACGGATTGCCTGCCACTGAGCCAAGTACCACGTAGGGCTCCACAGCGGATAACACAGGTTGCTGTGCAAACCTGTTCAGTCTCCCGCTCCGTTACACTTGTTCTTTCCCTTACTTTGGGTTACAAACAAGCTTCATGTATTAATGAGGACGGAGACAGGCCAAGTGCTTCCATTAACATTGTAATTCCCACACCTGACTTATCTAGAAAGCATTCCTGTTCCTTAGCTCTTAGGCTCATGTGGGGCAGAATACCATCATTCAATTTCTCTACTGGTAACCAGTTTAGCTGGCACAGGCCAAGCTCAATGTCTTGGGTGCCCTGAAAATTAATTTTAGAATACATTCAGAGGAACAGATAACTAAGGAAACTGTCTCCTCTTACGACCGTGCAGTTGAACCCACTGCAGGGAGACGAGGCTGGCTTGCTTCCGGGGAAGCTGGTTAGAGATATGGAGCATATATTCTGAAACATTAATCCATAGCTGCCACGTTTTATCCTGTACTTGTATCAAAACATTTATTCTTTAATCCTTCAATTATTACCTCTTGGATGGTAACGTTGAGAACTGGAATACATACTGATAACTCAAAGTACAGGATCACATGAGAAAGGATGATGTTGATAATATAAATGTAAAAACACTCCCAGGCCAAAATAGATACCGTCGCTTGTTTCTGCAGAGTAAACCAAATGATGATAGAAAAGGGAGTTCTTACCTGGAGTCTTGAAGTTCCTCAGCTGGGAGGGGGTATCGTAAACTTCAAGGATCCAGTCACCGGTGGCTCGTTCTCCCCAGCAATGAATGGTCATGAACTCCCAGTTTTTAAATCCTTCCATAGAATGATCAAAAAGCCTGCGAGAGAACCAGAAAGCATTGTTTTGTATGTTATTTAGAGTCCAGTAAAGGTCAAGTCAAAACCATGATCAGTGATCTTTTTGTATCCATCAGAGGTTCAGCTCAATACTGGAGGCTGTCTTCCTCCTGGATGTTGACCCAAACACGTGTCATTGTTCTACCCCAGGCAAACAGGCACAGTGGTGGCCTCGTAAGAGCAAATCTGGAAGGGGTAAACATTTGGGTACCAGGAAAACCAGGCTATGACTCTACCCACAAGAATGATAGTACCAAGTATTAAAGATGTGGAGCAACTGAAACTCTCTTATACCGCTAATGGGAATGCAAAATGGTAGGGCTGCTCTGAAAACAGTTTGGTAACTCTTCCCATGTAACTCAACAATCCCCCTCCCAGACATTTACCCGAGAAGTGAAAACATATGTTCACACAAAGAACTCCACATGAATGTTCACAGCAGCTTTATTCGTAATGCTTGAAAACTGTTAACAACTCAAAATGTCCCTCAACTAGTGAATGGGTAATCAAGTTCTCGTATATTCATATGACAAAATACTACCTGGTAATAAAAACGATTGTACTACTAATAAATACAACATGAATTGATTTCAAAAGCATTTAAGCTCAATGAAAGAAGTCAGACACAAAAGACTATGTGCTGTAAGATTCAATTTATATGACATTCTAGAAAAGGCGACATAAACAGATCAGTGGATGCCAGGGGCTGGGAGGGAAGAAGCGGCATGGTGGAAGTTCTGGGGGTGATAGAATTGTTTTATATCTTGAAAATAATGGTGTATGGTTATACAATATCTGTCAAAACTCATTAAATTACTCACGTTAAAAAGTGAGTTGTGCTGTATGTAAATTATGCCTCAGTAAAAAGACCCTGCCACTCATCTTAACCAGTTCAGGGAGTCATGCCTGGAAGTCCGGCCTACGTTCTGCTCTTCAAGCTCTTCTAATGATTTTCTAAGCTCCGAATTCCCTATATGAAATCTCTTTCTGCTTGAAATAGCTAGAATTGTTTCCTGTGATGTAACCTGGAGGGATATAAAATATGAAGGAAAATAAAAGAAGAAAACAGAATCCTCATTAAGAATAAAAAGATGTCAATAGATAATGTATGAAACAAGCACATGAAGAGGGATATCATTGATCTAGCCACATTATATTGAATTGACGACCCAAAGAACTAGTAAGAAGATTTCTATAGAAGGATGCCTGGCTGGCTCAGTCAATAGAACATGCAACTCTTGATCTTGGAGTCATGAGTTCAAGCCCCGTGTTGGGTGTAGAAGCCACATTTTTTTTTTTCCTATAGA
The DNA here is from genome assembly GCF_024610735.1 of Ursus americanus. NCBI lineage: Eukaryota > Metazoa > Chordata > Mammalia > Carnivora > Ursidae > Ursus > Ursus americanus. The sequence goes on along the minus strand of NC_142160.1, from coordinate 16,747,061 downwards.
GATGGGACTTAGAAGGTTAAAAAGTAAAAGATGGGGCAAGAGACAGATTTTTTTTTTAGAATACTTACAAAAATTATGTGCATCTATTATTTTTGTTGAAAAAATAATAAAACTAGAGAGAGAATTTGAGAGAGAGGCAAACAGAGAGGCAAAAGTATCTCTAGTACTGTCCTAGGAGCAACCGTGTCCAGTTACCGGGACTTATCTGTCCTTCTGTGGAGACAAAGTTGATGGCAACTGCATGTTGATGGCTATTCAGAACATGCAATCAACTCTCCTTGCTTTAATTTCATGCTCACCAAGGAAATTGGTGGGTATAATCTGACATTCTATGTATATCTTCCCATTGGGAGAAAAAGTGCCCTTCTGAAACCAAAAATAACCAAAAATAACCAGTTTAATCTCCTTATAATTTAATATACTAGAATTCTATCGTTCTATCCTGAAACTGAAGGGTTGGTAGGCATAACTGGAACGTATTAGGTAAACGGCGGACACTCGGCAGTTTTCCCTAGAGAAACGCAATGAGCAGGAAAATCACCTCTATGTGTTCCTCAGCTCTTAGAAGAAGAAAAAGGGCAAGTACTTATCAGCATTCTCCAAGTGTCCCATGGTCGGAAAATCTGGGAAAATCTGAGAAAGGGAGAGGCAGACTCGAACAGATCTCTCTACTGGAGAGCATCGCAGATTTCTGGGATGTTCAAACATGTTTTGTTAATTTCCATATAGGGGTTAACGGTAGGAAGTGATTTTCAAAGCTTCTATGAGTGAGAAGCCCATTTTTCTCTTTTTAGAATATCTTTATACTATCTGTAAGGGTTCGTTCTGAAGAGAGGAGTGTGGCATTTCAATGAGAACCACAGCGGGTGCGGCGGCTTACCCTCCTGGTAACAGGGATGGGAATGGTGGCTCCTTACCTGAACGTCTTCCTAGTATAAAAGATCTATTAAAGAGCGTCACGGGATTAGGGACGCTACATTTTGTAGAGCTCTTACCTTGCACGCGCTACCACAACAGGGCTTGGTTTATAAGCTTATGGCTTAAAACTAGACTTGGCCAGGAAGAAACCGCTGGCTCATTATACAACGGACGTACATGCGGAGACTCCGTCTCGTAAACCCAGAGGGTGGGTATGTCGGATGAAAAGCAGAAACGGCGGTAGGGGAGGGGAAGGCTTTTCAAATCGCCCTTCCTCTCAGACACATGTTGACAAAGAAATGTGTGGAGGCAGAAACCAATCTAGAACTGCTTCTCAGCCCACAGAGCTCTGATTTAGGCTCGAGATCGCTGAAGCCATTGTGCCATTTGAGGGCACCAGAGCAACTTGTCACATAATACCTTTCCAAGAGTGCCAAACTTAAAAGCAATTCCCAAACAGTTTAGACAGAGCATTTGGCTCATTGCCTCACGTCCAACAACTACAAAGGGGACTCGAGGCTGCCATCCCATGAGGGCCAGTCTTGTTTCCACAACCCCAGCCAACTTCTAATTACTCACGGGTCAATTATTTGGATTGACGGATTAGCGGCCCCTGTGTTTCTCCCCTTCCACCCTTTCCTGTCCACCTTTGAAAAGCATTCCCTTGCTGCCAATCACTTTTAAATCACATTTGGAACCCAAACTAAACATAAACTGGGTGCCAAGAAGAAATATCCATAATCGGCATTCAAATAAGTGTTTCAAAGCCCGAATATAAATGGGCTTTGTCTCTCCGGCTAAGCGGTTTCCCACCCCAGTCTCTTCCCTTTCTGCAGAGCTGAATGCTCATTAATTTCATGTGGACGTAAAAGTTGAGGAGAGGAATTAAAAATGCAGCCAAACGCGATCATTGCATTTTGCTAAAAGAGTTGATGGGGAAAGAAATCGACACTGATGACTGCTGTTGTTTCGACTAGCTGGCCATTCACGTTCCTAATCTCACCCCGTTCCTTCTGATGCAGCATTTAAACTATTCCCGATTTTTGGGGCCTCGTAATGATGAACAGCCCTGCCTCATCTATACATCACAAAAGGTGACGCCGGCAGTAGATTCAATTTGTGTTGCAAACAACACCCTTGCACAAGACAAGCGAGTATTAAACCACCGGACACCAGCTAAAGAGACTCTAATTGTGTGGTCTCCCTTTATCAACTGAAAAGTGCAGTGCCCAGTCCGAACGTCTGTACTGGGCCAACAGTGGAGAAACCCAACACACGCCGACATTATTAGCATGGATAAAATGTCAACAAAGCAGGGCCAGTGCGCGGAAGGCTGGAGTAATTACCTCCGTGGCTGATCCCTATCTCCTGTCGCAGCGAAACCCTGTCTGTCAAAGCTGACTTCACAATCATGTGCTCGATGAAAGGATATATGCCCGCGGCAGCACAACTTATGCACCCAGTTATTAAAATGGTGCCCCACAGCCCTATCCCTGTGAGCGGTTTTCAAATAAATTACTTCGGAGGAAGCCTGCCATTAAGTGTAGTACATCCTTTTGAGGAATTAACTCAGGAAATAACTCATATAATTAGTGGAAGCTTTCCTCCCCCTTTCACTTAAAGAGTCTAGCCAAGGTGTCAAGGCTACAACATTCTTCAGTGGTGTTATGGCAACTAAATAATAAGACATTTTATAAGCACTGACAGCTATGTGTTATCTTATAATTATTTCTAAAATTGTAAGTGGATCTTAATTTCAGAATCATCTACTACTCCCCAAACAGTATTTATGTTCACTACAGAATTAGACTTTGGACAGATATTTTTAGAAGCTTCCTTTTTTTCTTTCTTGGTCTCTTAAAATACTTAATTATTATTTTCTTTTTAGTGCTTTATCACAATGTAACGTAGAGCTTACAGAGTGCTTGAAGCGCTCATTTGGCTTAATTGTCATTCAGTTTTTTGATTTTCTTTAGCTGTTTGACTTTCGCAAGTTTTAAATGATTTGCTTCTGAAATAGGGTATTTAAAACACGCTATTAAGTTTTTCTCTCTCTCCTAATCGAAATTACTTCTCTCAGAAAGGTGGAGAGAGAGGTACTAGTTCCAGAGGTTTGGAATACCTAAAAAGATGAGTTTTTAAGAAAAAAAAAAACAAAAAAAAACCTTTCAACCTGTATACTCTTACTGACCAGGCCCCAAACGCATTCCTTCTTGTAGCTCTATGGTGTGCGCACGTAATCTTGCAGATTTGTCCCATTTAAGAGTGGATGGCTTTTATCTAAGTATCTGTTTTCGATGACAGACGCCTTTGTAAATTACTCGCGCAGCACCCAGCAGCATTCAGCCCGCAAGTCTTTTGAGGACACGAAAATAACAAGAATGTTGTATGAAAAGCTGGGTGATCTTTTAAAATCGGTGCTATTGGAAATGGGGTCTGTGGACAGGCAGCTTCAACATCACCTGTGAGCTTCCTAGAAATGCAAATTCACGGACCTCACCCAGACCTACAGGATCAGACTCTGGGAGAGGGGCCCGGCCGTCTGTGTCTCATGGAGTCGTGCACCAGGTGCTTTGAGAAGCACTGTGTAAATAACGGTTAGCAGTTATGAAGTGCTTACTGTGTGTTCTAACAACTTGCTATATGCGATCTTACTCAATGCTTAGGACAACCGTGTGAGGCAGACGCTAACCACGGCATCTGCTTTCTAGATGAGACACTCGCTTTTCAAAGTCAAACGTAAAAATTGGTGACATCAAGACGAGCCCAGCTCTAACTCCAAAGGTTGTACCTTCTTTTGGAGAAAGGAAGAGGGTTCTTATGGTGAGGCCTTACTGGAATGTAAAATTTCCACTGCAGAAGTGTAATTTTTACTGCAAGCCACAAATGCAGTTCTAGGGCCATGATACTTTACAAATGTCAATAGTCTGTCATTGAACATTTGGGCAGCAACAGAAATGACTCAAATATAAACACCACATTTAAACACAGTTAATTATAGAAGCTTATAGGTTTTGCAGACTCGAAAGTGTACCTTCTCTCTACTTAAGACCATAATTAGAAGCAGAGATATTCGTCTGTAATCAAATTTAGAAAGAAAGGCAAAGTCTCAGCTTTCAGTCAGAAGCCAAAATTTGGAACAGAGAGCCAACACAGCTACACTGAATCTTAAACTCGCTGACTTGGGGGGAAGGGGAGAGTCGGGGGAGAAAGACCGCTTTTCATAATTCCAACAAATGCAGCTGAAGTAAGAATCTGATGAAACCAGCTTTTCTTTGAAAACTTTCACACAGGCAGAATTTGAATACGTGGTAGTCTAAAAAGAAGGCTTAAAATCTACAGTTGTCCTTGTCCAAAAACATGTTAAAGGAACCCGAGCCCACCTAGATTCCCCCCCACCCGCCCCAGCCAATGCAAGACCTCCAGATTCTCCCCAGAAGTAAATCATCTGCGATTAGTCAGTTGGGCTTTTTGTGAGGCGGGGTGCACAGGCCAAGAGGAGGACGGGGAGGCTGGGAGGGCAGGAGAAAACAAAGGGATTAGAAGAAGCTAACCATTTGCCCATTCCGGGCCCGCTCCGTGTACTCAGCGCTCCCACCCACTAACTTATCAACCTGGCTCGCCAGGGGTGCTCGCCCGCTGAGCTAATGGGGCACGCTCAAGTTGGACTAGCTCTGAACGCGGCTGAGTGCCTTCCAGGGCCCAGCACCTGCAGATGCTTGGGTAAAGTTCTTCCTCCACCAGCTGTTCTCCACGGGAGTTCCAGCAAGTGCCCGTCAGCCGGGACGGGGAGGCACTGAGGGGTTCCAGACGGCCCACACGGGCCAAGTGCTCAGCGAGCTTGCGGAAAATGGATTCCCAAGGAATTGCTCTGTTGTGGGGATAAACAGCACTGAAACACGCGGGGAGCTCTCGGCCACCTCAGCTCTACCTCTTCCTCTCAAATGACCCCTCCCTAAGGAAACTTCCTGTTGTGACCCTTAGAGGTCTCTTTCCACTACACACTATTCTTCACTTGAATGTGGTTCCTCCTTAGAAATCTTGACTTCTTTGAAAGAAAGATAAGTGTCCAACCGGGTAACCATTTATTGCTCTCATTAATAATCTCTGACACACAATTTCCTTCCAAAACTTGACCTAGTCACCTTTCCTTGAGGAAGGATGATTGCCTTGCAGGCCAACGTGAAGGACACCAGGAGGGGAGCAGGCCTTCCCTTGAGCCTGTCCCCACGCCTCTCCTCTGCTGCTTGTCCTCAGCTCCCAGTCCAGGGAATGTGCCTTGAGTCAGGGCCAAGGTGAGGGGACACAAGGACTCCTGGCCATTAGGTCAGAGACTAAAAGGTTCTGAGTAGAGATTTCCTCTTATAAAAGGAGAGCTTCAAAATATAGAAAGAAAGAAAGAAAGAAAGAAAGAAAGAAAGAAAGAAAGAAAGAAAGAAAGAAAGAAAGAAAGAAAGAAAGAAAAGAAAGAAAGAAAAAAAAAAAAAGGAGAGGTTCAGAATATGCCAGAAGGAAAACAATGCCAAACGAAACTGCCTTTCCTTAACTGCTTCGGTGGAAGGGATGCCCCCAGCACAGCCAGGACAGGGGAGCCTGGCCTTGAAGGCCTATGTGCTTTTGGGACTGGGTGCCACTGTTTGACGCTTCAGGGCTCAGCTGCTGAGAGTGACGTGTTTGGGGAACATAACATGAATTCATAACAACCTTTACATCTCTGGGGGGTCTCAGGCCTTCTGCCCCTCCGGTCCGTCCACCTGCTTTGGGTGGCTACTTCCTCTCAGCACCGAGAGGGAGCACATACAAAAGAGCAGCCCTTGAAGAAAACACTCCAGACAGAGAAGGCACACGCCGGGTAGCAGCCTTATTTCCAGGGGGTCTTGATGGGGGAGACTGAGGTCAACTTCACCACCGCCGGTCACTGAGCATCTGAAATACCTGTTTCTTTTCTCAGGTACGAGTCAAGCAGCACTGCTGGGTTCGGCACTTTGCAAAGAGCAAAGCAGATGTCCGCTGCTGGGCACGTGAGCCTGATGGAAGCCAGCGTCGCGGGTAATCCGCCAAATCCTGTGGCGGGACGCCCAGCTTGCCTGCTTACCGGTCTCCCCACTGAAGTCCCTCTGGGGGGAGGCTCACAAGAAATACTGCAATAGGCAGGAACAGCCCAGAGAGTAGGAGGACTCTGCGTTTTCCCAGCTCACAGCGACCGTGAAGGGGCTGTTTCTCTCCAACAGAGGCGGCTCGAGGGGCATCAGCCGCACATGCGGTACGCAAACCTTTGCGCCTCCGCGTTTCACCTGGATTCTCTTTCAAGTTTCCGCAGATGAATAAAGGCGAAGAAAAAGAAAGAACAACAGAGAAGAATGGCTTCCCTCGCTTCAGTGGCAACAGCTAGTGTGACCTCTTAATCACGGCATTGTGCCTCGGAAGGCACCGCCCGCTGCAAAGAAACATCTGGCAGGTAGCAGCTGAGAGCCCTGTGTGCAGAGGGAGGAGGGCACGGGTGGCACGTCCAGTGGTCTGATGCCAAAGCAGCCTTCCCTTCTTTGCACCTGCATCCACTTATTCTGGCCAAGCGGTGCCTCCGAAAGCACCAAGCCCACGTTTTCCCATGCCCTCGTGGAGGACGTGAGCTTTTAAAGAACGCAAGTCTTCCAAGCACAGATGGAAAATGTAATTAAAGATTTCGGATTCTGTACTCCCAGTTACTATCATCCAGAAATGCTACTGCTCTCTCTCTCACAGTCCCAGGGCGGATGGAGTTGGGGATTTTGCAAAGCAACTGGCACTTTGCTCAGTCTTGCTTTCGGCTCTGCAGGACTGCAACAGCCCCTGGCCTTTCAGCCCTGCTGGTTTGTTGTCAGCCCTAACAAAGACCACCACTGCCACGGTCCCCTGGCTATGTGGGCCGGTGGCTACGTCTGCATAAAAGGTTGGCTTTCATTTGGACTATATATGCCATTCGCCATAAGACTTTTGATCCCATTAAATGTTCGTCTTGGAGAAAAAAAAAAAGATCAAATTAAAGAAGCATTGAGGCTTCTGGCTGTAAGTTTATATTTTAGAACCATAGAGGGAAAGAAGTGTATAAGACAACCTGACATCTTCCCCATGCTGGGCCCACTTTTTGACAACTACTCGCTGCTTATGTTTCCAACCATTCAAAAACCTATGGAGCAGAAGAAAACAGGTGCTAGAACATTCTGGCCTTTCAGCAGGATTGTGGCAATACAATTACCTCCTGGATCAGTGTTTGGAGGGAGCAGGGAAAAGGCAAGAGGCTAAGAAGAGAAACTGAGTACCCTCTTGAGCAATAAAGACTAAAGGGCCAACCTTTAGAATAGGGGTCTGCAAAATACACTCAGTCTTCAAGCTAAATCCAGTCTGCTGCCTGATTCTGTAAATAAAGTTTTATGGGAAAATAGCCACGCACATTCATTCACACCACCTAGGGTTTTGGTGCTCCGACACAGAGCTAAACGGTTACCACAGAAACATGGCCTGCAAAGCTCAAAACAGTTACTAACTGGCTCTTCGCAGAAAAAAATTTGCCCACACCTGTTTTAAAACACACAGAATTTCCTTTAACGTTCTAGGCCTGGGCAAGAGAATTCAGTTAATCTTAACAAATGCCAACAGACATTTAAGGGCACGGGGGAGAATCTCAAAGGCCAAGGAGCTCGTGCTCTGCGTTTCTTTGTGAGGACAGACAACAGCAGGTGGCCTTCAATCCGTCTGTGGCATCAGTGCAATATTACCCGAGGAGTAATGCTATACTGTCCCGTGCCCACAGATTCTAGGCAGTTTTCCATGCCCTCATTTTTCAAAAGATTTTTATTTACTTATTTTAGAAGGGAGGGGAGGGGCGGAGGGAGAGAGAGAGAGAATCTCCAGCAGACTCCCTGCTGAGTGCGGAGCACCCGACGTCTGACTTGATCTCAGGACCTTGAGATCATGACCAGAGCTGAAATCAAGAGTCAGACGCTCAGGGGGCGCCTGGGTGGCTCAGTCGTTAAGTGCCTGCCTTCGGCTCAGGGCATGATCCTGGGGTCGAGCCCCGCATCGGGCTCCCTGCTCTGCTGGAAGCCTGCTACTTCCTCTCCCACTCCCCCTGCTTGTGTTCCCTCTCTCGCTGGCTGTCTCTCTCTCTGTCAAATAAATAAAATCTTAAAAAAAAAAAAAAAAAAAAAAAAGAGACGCTCAGCCAACTAAGCCACCCAGGCGCCCCTACACGCCCTCATTTGTGAGAGCTCAGACTGTCCCATCTTGACATCTAAGTGCCCCCTTAGCTGATTCTTAGGGTTGAGTCAGGGCAGCCGAGTGCTGGGGTCGCCTGTACGCGCCAGTGGCCAGAGGCCATCATCGTACCTGTTGGCCAACAGCTGGGACCTGGTTCCCGAGGGCGAGGTCAGGTAGATGGCCAGGTCTCCCCTCCTGGGATGGGTGATGGTTATGCGTACGACGACGTGCTCCAGGTAGTTGACGTGGTGGTTGGGGTTATCGGAGCAGCCCGAGGCTTTGTAGATGGAGCGCACCGCGCTGTTGGGCCGAATTGTCCTGCAACGGGGAGAGACAGAGTGTGAGCAGAGCGCACGACGGGGCTGGGCTGGGCGCACCTGTGGGCTTGGAATGATGACACGATGTGACGCAAGCCACCGGGGCTGGACCCTAAACGACACAGCGCTCTCATCCAAGGTCACTTCAAGGTTAACCGTGGTTATTGGAGAGTGGGAAAGATGCGAGAGAAAACGGGGAAATTAAGGTTCCTTTATCATTGCGCAGGGAGCGGTTATTGAACTTGAGGGTGTCACCTTGTTAAAATGCAGGGCGCCGCGCCCCTGCCCGCAAGGCCTAGTTAGTGAGGCTGAGGTGGGCTCCGAGAATTTGCATTTCTTCAAGCTCCTGGGTGACAGTGATGTTGCTGATCTACGGAATACACCTTCTGGACTATGGGTAGCGGGTGCGGTTGTGCGGGGGAGGCTTGGGGATTACCGTGACCTCGGTTCAAATCCCTGGTCTAGCACGTCCTTGCTCTATGACGCACGGGGCACATGCCTCCTCCGGCCTGAACGTTCCAGGCTTCTTCACTAGCTTCCTCCTGTGCCACTGTCCCCACTGAACCCTGGGCTCCAGTCACACGGACATCAGTTCAAGTTGGGGGTGATTCGTTTCCCACCCCAGAGACTGTGGCTGAAGTTTTTTTTTTTTTTTTTCTTTTTTTGCTGTTGTTGCTATGGCTGACTCTCCCTTCCTGGTCAAAGCTTCAATTTCACTCTGAGACCGTCATTGAACCACATGAAAGATACGCCCCCTACTTCTTATTTTCTATCCATTTTATTTCCAACCTATTGTTATCTTTATCTACGATGCTGAAAATATAATTCATAATTACACGTTATGGAGCTCAGTTTTCAGAATATCAGGTTTAGTTTTTTTGGAGTACATTGACTTAAGGAGAACACTTGCACCACTAAATAGAAATATTGGCTGAGTAGGAACCTTTAGAATGCCCATCTGGAAGGGTCCTTCAAATCCCTGTTAAGAGATGCTTTTAAGGATCCTTGGGTCCTATTATGTGGAAATAACAGCTTAGCATCCTAGACATTCTATGAGAATTTTATAATTACATTAGAAAAAAAAAAAAAGAACAAAATGACACAAGCTTTGCTTCCATGGACACCAAAGGGCTGTCTGGAGCACTTGTGCCGGCCTGGTCTCTTTCAGGAAACTGCTATGCTGTCTGCTTGCCGCAAGCATTACTTGATTTGTCGGTCTGTGCTCTCCACGCACACGTGCTGCTGGGGAACGGTGGTCCACTTCTCGGCTTCCGTCACCATGGCTTCCGCATCCATCAGTCCAAATCCATACAGGTGGCTCACTATGGAAGACAAGAGGCTGGTCAGCTTCACGGAAGTTAAGATCAACCTAGCCTGTTCTATGTCGAGTTCTGGCAGAGAGCCCAGACACACCCCTGGGGGATCCTAACGTTCTTGCTAGCCTCGATTTAAGAAAACAAGTACAACAACACATGTGAGCCAACAAGATCACAAAATGAATGTCTCCTATTCAGTGATGATGTATTAGGACTAGTAACAGGACTGTCATTTATGGATTACTAGCACGTGGCAGGCACTAGACCGTCTTTCTCCATGTAACCCTCTCCACGATCTTAAGATGTTGGTGCTATTGTGATTATCGTTCATGGACGAGAACACTGAGGAACAGAGAGAGAGACCTAAGACCGAGTAGCAATTCAGTGGTTAAGCTGGATTCTAACCCATGGAGTTTTGCTCCAAGGCCTGAACTGTTAACGACTTCAAGTGATGACCTCATCAATTCTGTCAGATAATGAATAGGTTTAAAGAGAAGGGACAGTGTCTAGACCTACTCCTGGTACAACAAGAACGCACATGCAAGAAATACCCGTTTTCTGATATATCCAGGAGTTAGGCCGAACGTCTCAGAAGACAACAATTATTACCTTTCCTCCAGTATATGAAAAATTGATTAAACTTTATGCATGCAATATTTGGAGGCCTCTAGACTTTTCTACCAGTGTCTTCAAATGTTGTAATCTTTTGGTTCTCGGTAAGAATACCTATTGATCTAAATCTAACTTGACATAATGGTCTCAGAAACTCCAATCACCTACAGGAATATTTTTAAAATTAATTAATTAATTACTTTTTACCCCATCCCTTCACCCCCTCCCCTCCAGCGATCCTCAGTTGGCTTCCTACCTATAGGAATATTTTAACGATGATACAGCAATATACACGTGTGTAGTTCTTTTTAAAAAATACTTTAAAATCCCAGTGAACACTTAAAAATCTCCACCCTGTATTAAACCGTCTCATATCTTTATATTTAACAAAGTCATATTGCTACCAGACTTGTTGCCTAACACATTTTCCTTATACCATTATTTTACACGAAAATGTCTGTCGCTGCCCTTGCTTATGGATTATTTCAATACTTCTGCTTGAAATTCAAGACACTCTATGATATAGTCCCATTCTACTTGCAAAACCACCTCCTCAACGAAATCTGTACTTTAGAAAGGTCATTCCTTTACAGCTCCCGGTCAGACCTGGCTCTACTGCTTCACTCCTTTGGCTCATGCTGAGACCTTGGCCTGGAACTCCCTGCCTCCTGCTCTCCGCACAGTCACATTCTACTCCTAAGTTCTGGAAGGCTTCGCTAGTCTATCTTCTTCCTGAAATAGCCTCTGTCCAATAAAAGTCAATAGACATTTACTGAAACTCAGCCATCTGTCATGAAGGAACTTTTCTCTTTTTTAGTCCCTAGAACTCTAATGAATTTGTCAGTCCACCTGCCCTTCTGCCCACCGAGCCATCCAGCCATCTACCTACCGATCCAGGCATCCTTCCAGCATTTCTGGAATACCTTCTGTGTGTCACTTTTTACTTCTGTGTCATTAATTGAATTACTAGTTAATTCCATCAGCACATGTCTTTGTACCCTAACTATATTGTAAACTGCTTGATGACAGGAACTAGGGCTTCTATTTCTTCATGTTTCATGGGATTTAGCAGAACTCTATACACATGGGGGGGGGAAGAAATGATTGCATATAAAAAAGGAAAGCTGTGTTAGGATTTGGAAATACTGCTTTATTTCTGCTATTTGTTAATTACATAATTCTTGGCAAACAAGATAAAATAGCTAACCCACAATTTCCTTGTGATACGACTGTCTATCCCGTTTTACTAAGTTGATTAAGTATTGTTATTTGTCCCACGTGAGAAACTCGTCATCAAGACCTACACAAATATAAGGGCTCATTATTAGAATATCAGGTACTCAGCCAGACAGGACATACTGAATAAAACCAAATCAAACTACTCAGGGATAGCAAGAATATATGCGGGATTCTCATATGTGTACTTTTGCGACTTCTATTATAAATGATTATTTCTCGATTAAAAAGAAATGTATATGCATTGTAAAAACGTGGAAATACATCCAGAAAATAATGAAGAAAGCAAAACTCAGCAATAACCTCATCACAAACTGGGACGTGTACATTAACAGGTCTGTGTCAACGACTCTATATATTTAGTCTTAGTTACGGGACATGATAGGTGATTTTGCCTCCTTTGTTAAAACAGAGTCAGATTGATCCACGTGTTACGGAGAAATGTCAAGTGTGGGTTTAAGGAAACCGAACTGTCGAGATCTCTTATGCAAGGCTCTCATTTATCACTTAACCATCAATACAGGCAGTGATCTGTATCATTTCATCATGAACATTCCAAGGCGTTGTGTTTCCTAGAGGAACTGAAATTATGGCCCAACACACTATGCTATGCGAGGTTCCCTAACTCTGCACGGTACCCAAACATCCCCATGCTAGTGTCAAGGGGATTTTTAACCAGCACAACTTAGCATTTGATCTCAGTTTAGGGAAAAGAGATGAAAGATTTGATTGGCAAGTGGGGGGAGGGGAAGAGGCTGGGTGGGAACTGGGGGGGTGGGGGGCAAAACGAGGGCTGCCTGGACTTGCTGTGGCCTCGCCCCGATCCCCAGTAACTGTCAACCTAACAACCATTAGGACATAAATGAACACCTAGAGTCAGCAAATACAACAAACACTTCAGGCCTGAGAAACAGCCACTGAAGTAGAAAAGCACCGTGAGTCTTTATGAAGGCCATAAATTTGTTTCCTTTTCTGAGTCAATTCCTCTCCTCCAGAGACAATGTCCATTCAGGCAACACTCAGAGTAGATGTTCAGAAAAGAGGCTGCCTAATTGCGGTTAAAATACAAACTGGCAGGGGAATGGAAAAAACATCGTATTAATAGAATATTAATAAATGAAGGAATTCCATTAGATCAGTAAAGGGCATTCAGTCATGGAGATTAAAATACTGGAAATCGTCCATAATCATGACACCTGGCCTAAGAAAAAAAGAAAATAAATGTATATCTTTTTATGGGGGGTGGTGCTGTTGGCAATACATCAACCCCTTGTGTTCTGATTGGCAATTATTTGTTTGGCTTTTAGTAAATACCAATGAGAAAATAAGACAATAATCACACAATGAATGGGGTAGGCAGATAAACTCTTTTAAAACATGATGTCAACTGGGGAAATAGCTATTAAGTAGTTGGGAAGCATTAATATTTTTTAAAAGATATGATTATAATTTGACATATAATTTTTAAAATATACTACAAAGTTTTCATTCTCTAAAATGACCTATAAATTCAGAAACATCTTTTTTTTTAAATTTTTCTTAAGGATTTTATTGATTTGAGAGAGAGCATAAGACAGGGGAGGGGCAGAGAATTATAAGGGAAATTTGGAGGTCTGTTTTTTTTTTTTTATTACTGACATCTGTAAAGTCTTCATTAATGCACCAAATTTATTCAAGTATAGAACCAATATTCACACTTCAAAAAATTACGATTATTGCAAATATACCAGGCAAACAACTCATTGTGCTATGGCCATTCATACCTAAATTAGTTTTATTTACGCACATTTCTCATGCCAAGCTCAGAGCAAAACCTGCACCTGAAAATAACTTTACAATGATCAAGTAGGACCGTCCCTGGGCAAGCTTTGTGTAAATGCAAAACTCCATGAAGTTAGACACTATAATGGTGTGAGGAGGAATCCAAGCAGCTCAATGGAATTTCTCATTTCTCTGAGTGTGGGCAGCAAACATTCAATTAATCGTCTGAACATTAATTAAGATTCAAAAATCAATATTTAGAAAGCTATCAAGGGAACAAAGCATATTTACAGAGTAATTAAAGATCCTGAGGCAAAGTTATTGAGGTAGATTTCAGAAAGTGGAATGTTGCTGGGCAAGCTGAAAAAAGAGAATCTGCAATACTTGAATAACATTATATTTGCCTCATTAGGCTGCACGACTGTGTATGCAGATAGGCGGAGAAAAGTGGACTTGGCTTGTGCCAGAAGTATAGCTAGTTTTTATTCCAAGGAATCTGAAGGCTTCCCTGCTTGCACCAGCTGGATGAAGGAGAGAAGGCAAGAAAATATATACTGTGCTCCGGCAGGTGTATCTCTACTTTCTGATGGGACCAGAAGTGCTGAGGGAAGCTAATGGTTCAGCACGTAAGGAAATGATAGCATAGTTTGGAAGCAGATACACTTAGCTGAAACAACAGCTCTAGCTAGGAGGCCTTAAAAATTCCAGAGAAAAGCTAGAAAGCTCAGCAGGAAAAAAAAATTTAAGTTCCCGAGCACAGGAAGCTATAACCAGTGAAATTTGGGATACTTTTATGTCTTTTTAGTGGGCTATCCATACTGGAGCCAGATAGTTTTTTAAAGATTTTTAAAATTTATTTATTTGACACAAACAGAGAGAAAGAAAGCAAGTAGAGAGAGCACTAGAAGAGAGGGGCACAGCAGAGGGAGCAGCAGAGGGAGAGGGAGAAGCAGGCTCCCCACTGAGCAAGGAGCCTGATACAGGACTCAATCCCAGGACCCCAGGATCATGACCTGAATCGAAGGCAGTTGCTTAACCGATTGAGCCACCCGGGCATCCCGAAGCTAGCTATTTTAAAGCTTTTTCTTTTTCTTTTTTTCCTCCCTCCCTCCTTCGTTTTAATATTACACTGAATGGAAAGTTCATGATAACTCTAAAATGACTATTAGTAAAGCACTCTCTCTATAATAAAAGACTTGGTTGGTTAAAATTTTTTTTTTTTGCTTTTTAAGGTTTTGAGTTCTCGCATCTTTTAATACCAATAAATTGAGTGACTAGAGGGCGGACGGGCATCTCGAACTATTTTTGTTATTTGTTATGATACACCTAATCACTAAGATTTGAAACATGGTTGATAAATTAGGTTCCATTATTCGATTATTAGAAAGGGTCAATTTCAATACACCCACATAATTTACCCGATGAGTTACGGGGGTGTGACGCAACTACTAGTAAGTCACTTCGGTGAGGGTCCAGAAGAAACAGAAAATGATACGTGTTCTTAGGCAGGCATGAGAGAAGAATAACTTAACGATTTCACTAGGAAACAATTAAAAATACTAACTGAGCAAAAAGACTTGAAAAGAGTATGACATCAGTGAACACGACAATGGAAAGGAAGGAACCTGATCGAGCCTGGTGCACAGAAAGTGCTCGACACATGTGAGCTGAAATCTGGAAGCAGGTAAGATGACCCAGGCGGGGAAGGCGGTATTTGGACTGTGCTTCGGCGCCTGCCAACTCTTCAGTGAGGTGGAGACACAGGGAGGACACTCCAGGGGCCAGGAGGCAGCCTCCAGGTTACATAATCACCAGGTCTGCATGTGGTTTCCCGGGGCGAGGAGGAAACCAGCAGCCCCGGAGTGGGTGGTGTGTGGGGTGGGTGGTCAGCAGGGGATGGGCATTCGTGGTCAACACGGCAGGAAATAAGGGGGTGAGAGCAGACTGGGGGAGCCGTGAGCCAACCGCGAAGGTGGGGTGCCTCCCGCCCTCAATCGGGCTGTTGCTATTCTCATCTACCTGTAAGTAAACCACCAGACTAAAAGGTAGTTAGGCAAATTCCTGTCTTGAGCGGGACTGCTGATCTGTGTGGGAAGAGACTCCAACCTAAGATCAAAGAGGTCCTGCAGCTGTTGGGGGCCTCGCACCTTTGAGTTCTTTGATCCTCATTGCGCTGAACCACCTGCTCCGAGAGGACTGCTCCCACCAGGGACCCCGAGCCCCTCCCGCCTCCTGCACCAGTTAATCAAACCAAGCCGAATGTGCGAGACAGGAGGAGGGGGAGAAACAGGAGAGGGCTCATGACACTTGCCTTAGGTCTCCGCTGAAGCACTGCCCTTTTCAAGTAAAAACGAACAGCTAAATAGGAAACCATAAAATGTAAGATTCTTAAGGATGAAAAAGTGGGAAGTAGAGCTCTTCAGTCCTCCTCCATCAGCATTTTGGGACACCTAACTATCTCGGGCAGATGGAAGGAGGATGCTTCCAGAATTACCCACGTCTTCCCGTTCCTTAATCCCCTTCTCCGACATCAATCTCTTCCTTGGGTACCCTCTTAGAAGATTGCAGGGTGAAAGGCACATAAGCTCCTTTGAAAGGCAGAACGACAGTGAACAGCGCTTTCTCCTGTCCTGTGGTGCAAAATGCAGACCCCCCAGGGGCAGGGATGACACCTGCCGTATTCTGCCTGGCTTGTTTTTATTTTTCCCTCGCTCTTCCTGCAATCTCCAGCTCTACTAACCACTGCAGCCAGATCCAAACATGCCAGCCGTCACCGGCGCTACTGAGGACTTGCATGTGGAAAGTTTCCAGACGCTGGTACCTGTCTGTCTGCAGGGTCTGCACTTCAAAGCTCCCCCCTCGGGATGGGTTTGGTCAGCAGCTGTAGGGAGTCTGACAGGCCCATCATCACACAGACAGGAAGTAAGAAGAGGTGGGGAAAACACTGGTGAGCGCTTCTCCATGTGTGACGTACTTCCTTACATATGGGAGTATATACACACGGTGTATTATAGTACATATGCATATATAAAGATATTTATTAGATTTTTTTTTTTATTTTACAGAATTAAGGAGATTGGCCAGCCTTCTCTCAAGGACCTTTTTCTATTTTAAGAAAAGAAAAAAAAAGTCAAATTATTTTTTCTCTGGCCATTCCCTTTTAATTTGTTCCCAACGTGGTTATAACAAGCAAGTCATTTGCTTAAGATACTTGACTAGTATTTCTGGAATGGAGGGAGGAAAACGTTTTACCAGCTTGGGGAGAGCTAGTCATGTCTCCCAGGGTCCATGCAGATCACAACTGTGCTTGTTTTAGGAAAGTAAGATTGTTTGGATGGAGACGAAAACAAGGTCTAAAATGTACTACGAGGGTCTTCGGGGGAAAGCTAACTGAAGATTAGACTGACCATTTATCAGCTCACCAGCCTAGATCTTCCTGGTGTGTAACTTGAGCAAACAATTACCAGCCTGGGATCCTGATGAACCAACAGCCAAAATTCCTATTTGTGAATCATTTACGTATTATTTTTAAGTAACTCTTCATTTAATTTTCCTTTTATTTGCTTTGTCCTTAAATTCTCCTAAGAAGGAAGGAATAGAAATTCTGGTTGATGTTTAGTTCCAGTGGGTGCATTTTCACAGTTAGTGGTTAACAGGGGTGGTGAAGACACGGTTATTTCATCACAGGCCCACGTGACGTGCAGCTGTTACTCACTGTTGCTTCGATGGTGTCAAAACACAAAGAAGAGCGACAACAAAGAAGAAGGTATTCCTCGCAACTGGGAATGTCACCATCTCATTGGAAAGAAAGCTAACACTTATGCTTCTAAGTTTCAAACACCGTGTAAGGCTTCTCATGAACATTCCTTTTCATTTACATAAAACCCAAATCATTTTTAAGCTTTAGGGACAATAACATGGAAATTCCTGTAAACTCTCAGAAAAATAGGCCATTAATGAGGACTGTGTATTCTCGTAGAAGAAAAAGACTTGAGATGGTTCTTCAATCCTTAAGTAAGATATGGATTCATGGAGGTATATCTGGGGCTACGTAATGAGACCAGGATATCTGAAATGGTGGCTTCCTCAAGGAAGCTGTGTGGCCCTGGAATCCCACAGGTGGATTTCGACCTCAGGCAATGAGCAGCCAATGATCAAGGAAATGACGTAATTCAATTGATATTCTAGAAGGAGTAATCTGGCATTGGTCGATAGGGTATGAAAGGCTAGAAGGAAGCAAGCAGGGAACTGGTTATTTCCATGGTACACATGAGGGATCGTAAACCAGGTTACCGACATGGTGAATGAAACAAGAGGTCAGCTGAGGAGGGGGTAATGAAATGTCACAACTCACACATCGAGAGAGACTGAGGAGAGGGAGAGGGAAGAGGGTGAATGAGGTGATCAAGGGAAGAGTATCCCCTGAGGACAGAGGTACATTTTGGGGAGAAGCTGTTTTGTAAAAGATGGCTGACAGATCCTGTTTCCAATGTTTTGAGTGTGCGATGACGGGGGGAGCCCTGGGTAGAGATTCTAGATGGGTAACGGATTTAGACAACGTTGATGATGTAGAGCTGAAAATCACTAACAAGGAGGGGATATTTGTAACTGAAAGAAAGGCAGAGAGGTGGGGGAAAAAACCTGAGGAATTAAGAGGCGGTGGGGGGCGGGGAGAGAGTGTGCAGTGTTCCCTCCAGAACTCTCCAAGGGACAGACCTTAGGGAATGCTGAGGTGAAGGGAGAGAAAGGCAGCACTACGGTGTCAGAGAACCAGGGCTCTAGCTGTGTATCACAAAAGGCAGGGAAAGAGATCCCTGGGTAGATCAAAGGCAGGAAATCTTACAGAAACACAAGAGGCTTCCGATTGCGCAAGGAGGAGACGGCTGCCTGTCTCACAGAGTAATTTCACTTCAAAGGCGGAAGCAGAAACAAGATTGCAGAGAATGACAGAGGGGCTCAACAGTAAGGAAACGGAAGCAGCTGATTCAGACTGCATGCTGGGAATTTTTAGTTGCATAAGGGAAGAGCGAACTAAGGCAGTAGGATAATGGAAAAAGTGCTTGGGTTTTGTTTTTCTTCCAAGATGGTGGGGGCGGAGGGGGGGGGATACAAAGTTTGAAAATAGAGAGTTATAGTCCAATTGACAGAAAGGATTATGAGTGCAGCTGGGTGCAAAGGGCCAAGTGACTGACAACGGTTTACATATTTTTTTAATTTAAATTTTAATTCATTGATTTTTTTAAGGGATAAGATGTTCGGAGGGCACTTTTCTAAATTTGGGATTCGCTATCCAAGCTCTGGAAAAAGAAATGATTTGAGACTTGATGTTTTCATTTCGTCTAAGGATGGTACATGATTGGCATCACCTTAAATGCACAGGAAAGAAGGTGATTCACTACATGCAGTGGGGGGCTTGGGGCAGCGGTCCCGGACTTGCGTGAGCATCAGATTCAGCCAGAGGACTTGTGCAAGCACATGCTGCTTGGTCCCCCTGATTAGTGGTTTTAAAGTAAGGTCCAACATAAAGAACTTCTGCAACTCAACACCAAAAAAATCCCAAACAATCCGCTTAAAAAATGAACAGAGGACCTGAACAGACATTTTTTCCAAAGACATACAGATGGCCAAAAGACACATGGAAAGATGCTTAACATCACTCATCATCTGGGAAATGCAAGACAAAACCACAATGAGATCACCTTACACCTGTCGGATTGGCTAAAATAAAAAAGGCAAGAAACAACAAGTGTTGGCAAGGATGTGGAGAAGAAGGAACCCTCGTGCACTATTGGTGGGATGGGGATTTGGTGCAGCCACTGTGGAAAACAGTATGGAGGTTCCTAAAGAAATTAAAAAACAGAACCACCCCATGATCCAGTAATTCCACTAGTGTGTATTTACCCAAAGAAAGGAAAAACACTAATTTGAAAAAATATGTGTATCTACAGATTTACTGCAACATTGTTTACAATAACCAAATTATGGAAGCAACCCAAGTGTCCACAGATGGATGACTGGATGAGGAAGATGTGGTGTGTAAACACACACACACACACACACACACACACACACACACACACGGGAATATTACACAGCCATAAAAAAGGGTGTGATCTTGCCATTTGTGACAATATGCCAAGTGAAATACATCAGACTGGGAAAGACAAATACCATATGGTTTCACTCCTAAGTGGAATCTAAAAAAACAAATGGATGAACAAAAAGTGGAATCAGACCTATAGATACAGAGAACAAACTGATGGTTGCCAGAGGGAGGGGGGATGAAGGGGATTGGGAGATACACGCTTCCAGCGATGGAATGAGTAAGTCCCAGGAACAAAGGCCACCGCACTGGGAACACAGTCAGTGACGCTGTAATTGCAGATGGTGACAGATACACCTGTGGTGAGCACAGCATAGCCTACAGAGAAGCTGAATCACTATGCTGTATATCTGAAACGAATGTAACATCGTGTATCAACTCTACTTAAAAAAAAAAGTGTCAACTCAAATAAAACGGAGTGTCAACTCTACTTAAATAAAAAATTAAAAAAAAAACAACAACCACGGAAGAGATGAAGGCCTAGAATTTGCATTAGATTCTAACCAGTTCCCAGGTAATGCTGATGTTGTTGGTCCAGGGACACCCCCCCCCCCCCCGTGAGAGCCACATCCGGAGGGTATTAGAGCTGGCATCTCTCCTGGACCCCGTTTATAAAGCCTGGTTAATTAGGTTAGCATCTCCAACTCGGGGTCTGAGGCTCTGGAGACAGGATTCCTCAATAGCCTTCCTTCATTCCAGCAGCACAAGAAATGAAAAGTGGCTCTCCAGCAGCTCGTGCTAATGTCTTTCCTATGAATTACCACACATATTTTTGCTTCCCCTTCCTAAAATATTTTAGGAAGATAAGTTCTCTTAATTAACCTATCCCGCACTCACTGAGCACAGGTTGGTCTAGATATTTTCTTCTTTGGATGCACATTACTCAAGGAGTTAGAGTCTGTTCATTCCTAGGTCAGACTCTGGGTTTGACCGAGTTGGGATACAGCATCGAGCTCGATTACAACGTTGAAAAATAGTACATGCTCTAAAGGTTCTATTTCATGCATTTAAATCTATCTATTTTATCTAATCTTACTGTTTCTATAGTTGAAGTACATTTAGTGTTGCAAGCGGGCTTCCCAAAATAAGATGCCCAGAAGAAATTTTATATGGGAGGTAAAAATAACATCTTACATATGCATTTTATTACATATTAACTAATGAAATCTTTACAACAGTCCTACTGGCAAGATAGTATTATTCACATTTTACAGCTGAAAAAATAAGCCTCATAAACATTAAAAGAACTTGCCCAAAGTCACACGACTCAATCCCCAGTGTTCAGAACCTCTTTGTGTCAGGTATGTATCCGTCGATTACTGTGGTCTATAAGACACATAGTGTTTCTTGCAACTCATTTCTCAAATCAAGCATCATCCTCAGAATAACGAGGTGGCGAAGGGGGTGGAAACATTTCAAAAATTTATCTATCTTCCACAAATGAACATGGGAACATTTTTATCTTCTTTGCCTTTTGCAAGTCAGCTGCATAAAAAGTGCTCACTTCTTCAAAGTTCATTAAAATATCCTGGGCAGAAAAAGACATATGTGGGGCTTGGGAGGAAAGTTAACATCTGGCCCATAACCCTTTCCCCTGTTCTTGCTGAGGATGACCTTCTTCAGTCATTTCTACCAGGGATTTTCTCTGAGTGTGAAGATATTAACAACATGGAAAAGATCTTTTATTTTATATTCAAGCCTAGGCCATTTTTTTTTCTTTTTATTAGAGCTAGCCAGGCACGTGCAGGTGACAGAATGGCACTGAGTAGCAAAGAACAAGTTCCCATTTGTTAACAACCAGCAGCGATCGCAACACCCTTCTTCTCCGGCTCTTGCAACGATGACTCTGGAAACGTCAGGGTGTACCGTGTCTTCTGGTCTAACACTATAAAGCGAAGCCTGTTGAAGCCATTATTGGGATGTGTGATAGAAGTTTAATTGCTTTGAAATGCCTAAGGCTAGCAAGATGTGAACATGTGTAAAGAGTCTGAATTGAGATTTTAAGGGAAAAAAAAAAAAGAAGTCTGGATCTATTTATTTCACAGATGTATCCAGATGGCTTCTGCGAAGCAATGGCCGGGCACGTAGTCGTACCCTGCAGGATGCCCTGGCCTCAGGAAGTTGCGCATACGGCTAGGGCAGGAATCATTTTTGGGATTTCCTTCTGAGTCTTTGAGCCTGGTTTATATTCCATGAACTGGCACCAACGTAAAGAGCTCTCCAGAGAGAAAGGAAAAAAAAAAAAGGATGGGCTATGTCATCCTTACTAAAACCGTACTTTAAATAAAGAGTCATCAGAAGGCCCTTTTTTCTTATTTACTTGGGCTCCTTCATGGATCCTGAACCAATTTTCACAGCTGACTCAGTGCCCATTTACCACCATTTTGGTCACGGGAAGTTGGATTTGGGGCAGAGAACTGGTGCTGCCGTCTACGCTGGGAACACTGGTTGTCAGCGTCCAAGCTGGTATCTACAAGTTCCAATCAGAGTTTCTCCTGTGTGCCTCTGTCACGTAGCTTCCTTCACATTTAAAACTCTATTCCACAGACAGTAGACAAGATGGTCCGTGGGGAGCACCTTCACATGACAGCTTGATGGTAATCACAGAAGCTTTGAAGAAAGCCTTCACCACTGCTTTATGTCTGTGCTCAGGCAGACCCCACATGTCAATATTCAAAAAGACGCTTCACCCCAAATATGAGTCTTCTACCGGCCCCAGATGAAGTGATTGTACATCTGAATTCATGAAACATCGATCATTTTTGGTCACAAAAATGAGAGAAGGTAAAAAGACTATGAAAAGAATAATAGATTTGTACTTAGCACGCACACTCACTTAGAATTCTAAGATTTCACCTTGAGCTTTGTCTGGAGAGCTGTGATGAAATCATCAGAGACACTGGAAGGTTCTATTTGACTCTAGTAACACTGAGCTAATTTGCTAACGGAGGTTTTGTGAATGTCAAGGTTGAAGCAACAGGTAAAGACTAAAATGAGCAAAACCATCTCTGGATAGATATCTTCCAAAAGATAATCATGCCTTCGACAAGTTTGAGAGAAATCACAGCGGAATTCTATGCAATAGAGCTGGCCGTGTGGGATCTCCATGAACCAGAGAAAGGTACCCCTTTCCCTAGGTGGATGTCATCCCCGTCTGGGGCGCACGGCTTGGTGAGCGGATCACAGGCTGGGTTTCTGTCTCTACCTAACCCTTCCATTTGGTTCCCTAGTGCAGTTAATAACCTGTACAACCAACGATGGCAGCCCTATCATACAATCCGAGATACTTCTTGCATTTTTATCTATCTGCTCTGATTCCTTAGCCAAATGTGGCTGGAATTCAACAGCGAATTCTGAGATGCACAATATCAAATTCTAGAACAAAGCTGAACACCTATCTTCTGTCTTGCCTCAGAGAATACTTCTAAGGATACAACATGAAAAGAAGCAGATGATTTCCAGACAAAACCATCTTGCGCAGTATATTAAGAAAGTATATAGTGGTAGCTTCTGGTGGGTTCAAATAAGCAATGCAGTTTCCTAGGATCCCAGACAATTCTAAGTTTGCTTCACGACACAGAAAAAAATATTCATGGAAACCTTAAGAAAGACAAAAAGCCATTTATAAACTCTCAATGTTTCTGTCACATGACCTGCACCCGTCTTAGAACAACTCAAGAGGCTAGCCCAGAATTATGTTGCTTGCTTGACGGCTTTAAATTTCTGCAAAGTCACATGGCAAATACAAAGACTATAACTGCATGTGAAAAATAATTCAAATATTGGAAGTTAAGTGGCTTTCCGAAGGTCACGGCGAACGAGGATAACCAGTGAAAAGACTCTGGTCGAGGAGAATGTGTGAGGCCTTCTTGAAGCACAATTTCTGGCCTGACATTTTTCAAGGAGCCATCCTGTCCTCGCACCTTTTGCCCTGGGTTTATTAAACAGTCATTTCAAAAAGCATTTCTTCCCCTTCCTTAAAAAAAAAAAAAAAGAGTTTAGCAGAAATGATTATATATCTCAACTCTAGAACTCTCCTCATTTAGAAAGAAGGCAAGAGATGATCAAACATTTCACTGAATGTCACCGCCTTTAAGGTCAGGAACATACAACTGCATACTAAGATAATATAAAATGATCACCGCAAGAGAATTTGCATCCATTTTAGCAAGTCGGTGTCTTACCTACATGTCACTTTGTAGGACATATCATAGGACCAATGGATTTACACCATCAGTTTAAGAAATAAAAGTCTTTCTGACATCAGACAAACAACTAGAATCAACTTGCTTGAATGTCATTACTGTCACTAACTCTCTCCAATCACTGCAGGGGCTCCAAAATGTTTTTCAAATGAAATAAGAACTCCTAACTGTGGGATTCAATAGCTTTGATGTCAGTTTCCTTGTAATTACTTTCCTCATCACACCTCACCTGCCCTTTTTACACACTGGACCCTCTCTCTCCCTTCTCCACGACTGTTGCTTTCCTTGTGGAGGTCTCATCCAGTTTTAGCCCCCAATCCTCCGAGAAATGCGAACAAACAAAATAACGCATCTGGGTAAACCGAGTAGCCACCCTAGGACCTATTTCAGACCAGCTTCAGTTCCCAATGCTAAGTCAAGTTCTCCAACGTCTTCCACCCTCTTATTACAGTTGTTTATGCCTCTGATCGAGTTTATATATGTGACATTAACCCAATTCACGAACGATCAGCAGATTATGCGTTTTCTCAATACGTTCAAGCCCATTCATTGAAATCCAAGTAGTCTTAGAGAAAAACAGAGCACACAACCAAGGAGGTTAGCCCTTTATCCAGAATCCGCAACTAAAATCACTGACAGATGAAAACAGTAACTTAAATTAGACTAAAAAGATGTGTTACAAGAGAATAGGTTTGTTACAAGAAAGAGGTGAATATAAAGTGGGGAGTCATTTGAAAGAGGTAGGGGAGGTTGTTGCATCTCTAAGTTACCCACAGCGTTTCAATGCCCACAGCTCGACGCACGTCTGCACATATCTATGCTCAATTTTCACCGTGGACACAAATCTTAACAGAATATTAACTGTTTATTAATTCGATATTAAATGTGAGAGTGACACGTGACCTGCAGATGGCAGGTTTACCTGCGTGCAAACTATGAATGAAGAACTGTGCCAAATTCTGTCTACAATACTGTTCTCTTCAGCCTCCCCGTTGCCACGCACGCCAGCTCTGACAGCCTCCCTCTTTCCCTTGACCAAATCTTTGCCTACGTTGCCTGCCTGGCCCGATGCTCTACACATCTGGTTAGCCATTTGGGTTGGCCTCCCTCTTCAGGGTCCCTGTTTAAATTAGGCTTTTTCTGACTATCTCACGTTTACAGAGCTGTGTCTGTCCACACCCCAGACTTGTATGTGAATACTCATACCAGCTCAACTCACAACCCCAGACTGGAAACAACAAAATCGTCCATGAAAACGTGAATGAGTGAAGAAACTGTGGTATATTCCCACCGTGCAGTATCACTTAGCAATAAAAAGTAATGAACACCTTATATGCCCAATGATTTAGAGGAATTTCACAAATCTTATACAGAGAGGAAGAAGTCACTTCTGAATAATTCTACTTATACCAAAGTCTACAAAAGACAACATTATCTGTAGTGACAGAAAGGATACCAGTTGCATTGAGTGGGTTGGGGGGATAGGGGATGAGAAAAGAGCACGAAAGACCTTTCTGGGGTGATGGAAATGTTCTATCCTTGATTGTAGTGATGGTTACGTGGGTGTATACATTTGTACACTTAAAATGGTGTGGTTTTTTTTATTTTTTTAAGATTTATTTATTTATTTGAAAGAGAGAGAGACCAGAGAGAGTGAGAGAGAACATAAGTGGGGAGGAGGGGCAGAGGAGAGGGAAAAGCTGACTGCCTGCTGAGCAGGGAGCCCGAGGCGGGGCTCCATCCCAGGACCCTGGGATCATGACCTGAGCCGAAGGTACATGCTTAACCGACTGAGCCACCCTGGTGCCCTAAAATGGTGCTTTTTATCCTACGTAAACGGACTCCGGTAATGAGGATTAAGAATGTATACAGATGACCACATACACTATTTGTCCCTATAGCTGAGAATCGGTCCCAGGCTGGTTGACTTTGGAGCCCAGGGTCGGAAGCACTCTGCTGAGTGAGTTTTTTTGTTCTGTTTTGCATAAACCCAAAACTCCAAATAAGAAAATGATTGAATTTTAAAAGCTTTTGTAAGAGAATGTGTCTGTGTGCATATACGTATTCTGATAAGATGGTCTTGGCTTAAATCCTTTTTGGGTATCTTATTTTGTAACTGGACTCAGAATCCAATTATTAGCACTTCACAGAAATCCATTTCGTTACTTTTTAGTCACAACACGCTTTTGGCCTGAAAATAGCATTGGCCCTGCTTGATCACCCTTTGTAATCACCAGGTTTAGGGCTTGGTGATTTTTATCTTAGCCTAAAATATCAGTTGTAACCACAAAATATCAAGATTTGCTACCATGAATAGTCAACCTCATATGCTGAAGGAAGACTTTCAAAAACACCCGGGGAACTCCAGCCTCATTAGAATTAGTGAAATTGATTTTCATCAGGTGATTACTCAAAAAGAGACATCGACTCTCTCTGAAGTGTACGAGCTTTTGCATATTGTTAAAAAATAATATTTTATGCTCACAGCTTGCATACTGTATATTAATGACTCAAGAGTCAGTAGGACACTGATAGCTATAATCGGTTCAGATTTCTATCACTAGTTCCTATGTTGAAGCAATTAATTACGACTGTTAAGATTTAGTAGGCTGAAGCCAAGGTGACATTTAAACATTAAAACTAATTTGCAAAAAATAATTTAAGTATAGCTTTGTTTGATATATGATTATACTATAGTCATGTTGATATGCAATTATGGGATAAAACGTGTATGATGTATTAGTGATGATTTCATTACAAAGTCCTTAATTTATTTTTCCTCCTGCCCCACTCAAGGTAATTTAATTAAGTTCAGCCCCAAAACAGCATTCTAATTCACAACATAGTTCTATATTTGTATCCTCATTTCAAGGAGTAGGAAGCTGTGACATATGAAAATATACATTTAAGACTCTTTTTTTTTTTTAAGGACTCTTTTTATGTTTGGTATTTTCCATTTTCAAAGCACTTTTCATTCAACGCGGCCTTCTCATTATGTCTGGTATGAGTTACCCACATTCTAAAAAAACCAAGATACAAAAACTTTAATTGGCTTCCTCAAAGGCCACAGAAAATATCAAGAACAGACTGTCCACTAGAATTTAAAGGTTCGTAAGATTGTGGCAAAGCCACAGATTACTCCACACATAACTCCCTTCATTAACTAATTATATCTGATAGATAATAGTCACTTAGAGCAACCATTATTTTAATTCCATTTTGAAGATGGATTTTACGTGTGAAACCACATGCATTTAAAACTTACATACTTAGGGATGAGAAAGCAAAACACAAGTGAACAAAACACCCCCAAAGTCTCACAAACCTAATGCTTCCGTTCAAAGTTCAATATGGAGAAAACAACATTTTTCCTTGGTAGAAGGCATTTTTAAACCTCGCATATTTAGGAAGTACGAGCGGAACACTCTGATGGGACAAGTGGATATTTTGGACACAGGACTCTAGGGTAAGGAGCCGTTTCCTGTCAGGGGTTCCATGTTACTGTTCGCAGGTAGGTATTTAGGTAAATCATCCTCCAGAAGAACGGATAAAGACAAAATCCTGAAATTATGTGATTCACATCTTTTTTTTTTTTTGGTAAATGAGCAAGAAGATGAGCTCATGTATTTGATGGTCAGTAAACAGGAAAAGGAAAGGTTCTCAGTCAATATATAGTAAATGAAATTGAGTTCACAGAGTACCATAGGATAAAACATGGAATCTTGAAAGAAAATCAGCTGGCATTTCCAATGAGCACATTTTATTCGATACAATCAAATGTATTTGCTCCCCTTTTCCTTTGCATTAGAAGAGAAGAACTCAATGACTTATTTCTATGGATTGGACGGGGACTGGAATCAAGCGTCTGATTCTAATGTCACCCCTGACACTGACCAGGTGAATAACATTTCACTTTGACCTTTCTTCAAAAACATGATGTGCAGATTACCAATTAAGGTGCCTTAGCGTAGCTTTAATCATCGCTACCAACATCACATCAGCATGCTAAGTGGCAAAGGTGAACTAGTATTTGTGCAGTGAAATAATAACATAAAATACAGCTTTACCCTTCCAAACGGTAATACATCAGATATCACTTCACACACTCAAAAAAGAACACATTTCAAAACCTTTAGTTTCAATTCAACACATGGCATGCTTAATGGTTTCAGCACTGCTAATTCTTTTTAATAAGTGTTACAAACTGAAAGCAAGACAGGTAGGTATTAAAAATATATTGGAACATCTTAAAATTACCAGCCCTACCAGTGGAAATAAAATGATGGCAATTAAAGGTAATAAAGGTTATTAAAAGTTAGGGCCTTGGAGGCTAAGAAGTCATGTTAGACTGTCAATTGTTTTCCCACGGTGGGAAAGCAGTTAGATATTTAAAGAAAAAAAAAAAGTCTAGTAGTTTAGTGGTGGTCAAAGAAAGAGTCAGTGGGGATGGAGAGGTTTCAGCGACATGCTGGTAGAAAAAGAGAGACTTACATAGTCTGGGAGGGCAGTGAAATGGAAGGCGTGGTAACCTCGCTCACTTAGTTGTCATTTTTGATTTTCAATGACATTTTTTTCATTCTTTCGCCTAGTAAAGATGACAGAAGGTCCTAATTTATTATCTGATGTCTATTCCTGTTCCTAAATTTAAGAGCGTTTAACTGTATACAGTCATATAATCCAAATACAGACACTTTGAAAAAAACTAGAGCACCGATGTTGCATGCATTCAATTGTGCTTGTAAGTGCATCCACAAATCACAGGTATGAGTTGGGGGGAGGTGGCGGGGGGGGGGTAGGGGGGAGGGTCAGCCTGCAGGGCACAGCCCAGGCAACTGAGGGGGATGGGGGCAGTGGATTTGCAGGTTCCACAGATTAAAGCAGAACAGAGGGGGTCATTACAAAGAGCTAAGTGCTTCCTGAAATGATAGGAGCTGGGGATTCTAGAAGAATGCAGAATGAAAGTCCTCAGCATGGTGGGGTTGGTCCATGTGTCCTCTGTGCACAAACAGAACTGGTCAAAACATCCGTGACTCGCCACCAAAGATAGTCCCTATACCAGATGCCTTTTCCTGCTGAGGTTAGGCTGCATTCTCGATGACCAGGGAAGTCTGCATCGACACTTTTTATAAACATGACCTGGCAGATCGTTCGGGCTTGACGGAAGGGAAGAAAAGTGCAATGTAAATTTCTGTTTCTGTACGTAAATCATACAGTGGCCAGATCAGATTAAGCAATGCCATGGGGCCCCTCTGACATTTCCTTTTGCTTCCCCCTTCTGGGTACACTTCAACATGTGTTGGGCTGGTGTGCTAAAGGTACTCAGCAAGTATTTGTAAATAAATAGACGGCATAAATTAACTTTTGTGAAGAAAACCACTCAAATGGCAAAAAGCCCTTGCTTCTTACAGCTGATTTGTGCATTTTAAGGAGCATGGACAGGGTATTAAAAAGCATAGAAAAGAAAAAAAAAATAAAACTAGAGAAGACGTTTCATAAGAGGGAAGGAGAGGCATCAAAAGAGAAGGAAATAACCCTGGAAAAAAACCCCAAATAGATGATTTAATGCCAAAGTCATCTCCCGGCATTGCTGATCGGTAGCAAAATACAGGAATTCGGATTTCAGTTTTCTAGTGGCAAATATCACATCTGTTCATCTGGCCTCATACAAATATTTTCCTATCCTCATGAATAACCCCAAGGAGATTCTTTGATAAGTGCATGGTATTTATTCCATTTATTTTTGAAGAAACTACGTCTGGAGGAAGTTTAAAGTCAAAAGGTGTATGAAATTTAGCCAAAAGTATTCACACAATGAACCATCCAAATAATGTTTAGGCAGTTTCCATAGGTATGTACTCACTGGACTATTTTTTAAAACGGATCTTCTGCAAAAGACCTTTTAACTGTACTATAAGAGAGTATTATTTTTTACGAAGCAGAATCATCTTAGTTCAATTAAAATTGTTAAAAATGAAGATACCATTAGCATAAAAATATTGATGAGTAGCTTTCAGCTTTGGGGCTCCCTTCACCGTGAGCTAATCTAACCATCCGATCGTTTATAGCATGTTACTATAATGAGAACACAGAAAAAGGAGGAGGAAACTGTGCACCCAGCTCATCAGCATGCTCCTCCAGGGTAATCCCACTCTTGGAGAAACACACGAGTCAGCAGAGAGCCACATTCCTTGGTTTTTCAAGGCCAAGCTCCTTGCCTGAACGAGAGCCTGCCTGTGCCCGTGCACAGGCAGCCAGCAGCTGCTGCTGGAGGGACTCGTAACACATGTGGATTAGAATGCATCGAGTCGGCCTCTCAGAGGGGCCCACAGCGGTCCAGCAGCTAGAACATCTGGTCCTACTCTCTGCCTTGGGTGTACTACATATGGCCATGTCTGAAGAAACGTAAGGACACTGCATGCAGAGATGTCAGGACTTGGCAGGGTCTGGTGAGAAATTGTTCTTTAGGGTGTTGGCTTCTCTGAAATTATCACTGATGACTATCAAGTGTATCAATGACAAGACCTCAATACTGACTTGGTTGCTACCCTCAGCTGCTTCTGCTTTACCTGATGAGAGAAGGAAATTCTCATGTTGATATTGACATTCCCAATGCAGAAGCGTACCTACACCAAGCAATCCTGAAACTCTTCTCAGGTTTTCTTCTTTTTTCTCGTTTGTGTTTTGTTTCGTTTTTTAAAACACTCTTCAAACAACTTAAATGGCTCAACATTAAGGGAATAAAAGCAATCCTCCTGGGGAGCACAGATGGCTCAGGTTCCTTTCAGGCACACACCTCGCTCTGCCTTAGGACTAAGTTGCACAGAGAGCAGCGTGGCCACAGGCTCTTGTTCGCAAGCAACTTTCAGCTTCTCCTGTCTAAGGAGAAACGTGTGGCCATGTGTTCCTGCTAAGCGAGGCCTGCAAAAGCTGGCTGACCTAATTTAAAATACGGGCTCTTGCTGAGCTCTTGTTGCACGAAGCCCTTCCAAGCATTAGCTATTTTTGTTTGTTTGTTTGTTCCGTTCTTATTTCATAAAAAGTCGCCCATCTTTGTTCTATCCCAGTGACCTGCATCCTCTCCTTCCCCAAAGCACGTGGCTTCTCCTGCGAGCCTCTGCCTTAATCATTTTTATTTGTGGGACACCAGGGAGGGGATGGTAATGCTTAGGGTAAGGAAGAATATAGCTCTTTAAAAAATTATTCTTATTATGATCATGTTTAGATGAAATATGGGGCTTGCCATCAACAGAATTACAAAACAATTCCACTGGGAGTCCAGACCGTTCAGGGTAATTCATCTATGAGAAAGCGAACTTTAATTGTTACTCTTGGCAGCAAGCTAAGAGAAGAGTGAAATATTATACTAAATATTGCCACGTGCAAGAGTAAAATGCTCTTTCCTCCTCGCCAGAGCACTGTATAGCCCCCTTCAGACTCCCTTCAGGTTTGGATCTGGGGAGTTGGTCTAAATCCTCTGTTTCCCCCTCTCCAAAACCAACAGAGGTTTTCAAAAGAGTTGCGTTTTTTATTAGAACCATTTGCTCTTTTTAACTTGCCAAAAAGGAATAAGTAACACTAAGACTTTTATTTGGGTTAGAGTTGATTCCTCAGCTTCGTGGAGGTCAATGTACTCAGTCCCCCTGAACCTTCTGCTAAGAAGTTCACTGCAGCACTGAACCGGCCAAGGTTATGTTTTGGTCCCTTCTTCCCCCCTCCCCAGACCTACCTCCCAGCCTCATGGATTTAGAGAGTAAGAGCTGGGAGGGTGCAGAGGCTCATCAGAATGAAACACACCTATGGCCAAGTGCATCCTGGATTTTCTCCGACGACTGAAATCTCACATATTTTTGATGCCACACGTTAACAATGGCTATTTTGGGACTGAGTGTCTTGATGTGGCCTTCAGACAATGGGATCCCGACAAGAATTTACAACTCTTTAGATTAAAAGCTCAATGAACACTGCTGCATTATATAGTTTGAGAGTATGGAGAGGTGTGTGATATTACTCTAAAGCAGAGGGATATTCTTCTGTTTCTAAACATGGAGTGAAGTCTGCAGTGAAGATGCTAACCAAAGGAGTATTTTATAAGACACTGGTTATCTGGTATATTTGGCTAAGCATGAGACTATAACTGTAAGTAATTTTTAAGATTACATTTTACATTTCCAGCATGGATATTTGCATACGTTGGGTATAATTCACTAAAGAGATATTAAAATCATATTTAAGAAATCGTATGTAGATAATATTACTCAGCTTCTAAAATGTTTAAGATGGGGAAGTTAGGGCCCCGAATACCTCAATGACCTTGCCCAGGATTATTTGACATGTTACCAAAGAACTGAGGATGAGAACCTCAATTGTTCAGTAGCTATTCCCTGTGGTAAGGGATACTCGTTTTCATCCATAGGGATATACAATGATACCAACATTATTTGGGAGTAAATTTAAGTCTGCAGATATGACCGAGAGTAATCTTGGCTCTAACAAATTAGTGGGTTAAAATTTAAGTCACGTGAAACTTTAGGACAACTGCTTTATATAATTATTTTCTTTTTATGATAACTTATGCTATGGACGATGATAAACGAACTGCCTACCATTAGTAAGACAGTTTGCGGGAACTGCAATCCTCAGCCATGGGAAAAACAGGCAGCACTTATGATACGATGTGCAAAACCATATAAAGGCTGTATGTTATAAAGCTTCATAAGCACTTTTCATTCGCATAAACTAATGTTTTAGATGAGCTATTTGTGGAAGTTTAGAAAAACAACAACAAAAACAAAATGTAGAGCAAGCATGGCCTAGAAACTAACAGTGAACAAAATATACAGGTCATTTTTGAAGTGGACGTAATCACTATCGAAGAGGAGGAAGTTACATACATTGTTACAAACACCACTCAGATAACCAATGACAGCAAACGAACTAATTTTCTAATTAGTAGCCCCATAGGTCGGCTCTACGTGGAAGTTGGTTGTCTTTTAAGAAATTGACCTATGATGTGGGAAGCCAAGGAAATCTGCCTTTTAGGTGTTGTTTGAATTAAAAAAAAAATCAATCTGCCTTTTATTTACTCAAAGAGCAAGCTCTCTGTGTGTCAGCACACAATTTCAAGTTTCTTTTGAGGGATTCTACTTCCGGCTCTCCATTTAAAATGGGGGAAAAATAAAAATATTTTGCCTGTGACAGAATATGAAAGAAGTTCTCACCCTTAAAACCAGCAGCATTGGTTTTCCAGTCATTAGCGTTCAAATGTCCTGCACGGGAAGTCCTGACAATAACATGCTGCACGTCTCTCCAGGTCAGAAACGGACTGGGGAAAGACAAGGTAAGAATCATTGTACCAAAAAAAAAAAAAAGATGGGGGAAGCAGAGAGTCACAAGCAAATTAAAAAAAGCAAAAGCAAAATGGCAAAGTACTAAAAACAAAGGGTCAGTGCTTTGGGTTTGTGGGGGGAACAGATGCCAAATGCCGCTCTGGTTCTTTCTCAACGTGGAGAAGTGACGTTAGTCTGAGGGAGGCAGAAGACATAACCCTGAATTTAGGAACTAATGTGGGATTAGTCGGCTGTCACTCAGTTTTTAAAAGGGTGAGGATTTCCGGTTTCCTCAACAAAATGGCTCCCCATTCTGGCCTGCTCATCCTTTGTGTAAAAGCTGGCATCATCATCCGAAAATTACAAGAAGCTCAAGTCAAAACTGAAGTCTTCTGGAACATTCCTTGTCCAGCTGTATCACCAGACAATTGATTTGTAAGGTAATAAAGAACTTAGTATTCTGCGTGTACGTACGGGATATGGAAAAAACCTCAACTGAACCGAGTCCCCAGGTGTCAGTCCTCCCAAAGAAAGAGAATTCGGTACAGAGCCCAAAAGCTGGGCTCCAAGACACAGCTATGGGAGTTCCCTTAATCTGCAATAGTAGCTATTATATTAAATTATTGGATACCTACTTCTTGTGATTGTTAGCACAGAGCAGCACAAAGACATTGAGTGGAAGTGCCTTTCACTGGAGAACCACAATACCACTCATAAACATACAGAAAGCAAAAAAGCAAAGGTACCGGGGAACAGACTTCTGTTCTCTTTCAAAGAGTCCGTATACACTGGAAGGCATTTGACTCAATGCACGCATGAGATTCTCATCAAGATACGTCTTCACTTCACAGGCTCGAATGTCAGGTGTGATAATCTTTTACTTAACCAGGAAATATGGCAGTTATCCCACAGCCTGGAGAGTTGTTCTGTTTCTCGTCCTCCACCTTCATTTTAGAAGGATATTTGCCAAGGTTGGGTCAGAACATTGAGGGAAGGGGGATGATGATTTGCTACCTTCCCTGAAGCGTGACAGGGGTACATGGTAATCCCTGTGGTCCCTCAAATGCACACAGATGGACGCTGGCGTGTCCCAGGCAGAGGGAAAACCTGCTATCTCAATGACAGCTGATTTTCAATGATGGAGCAGCACACTACTTCACTTTATACTACGTTTTCCCATCACATTCACCACATACGTGTTTTTGAGAGTGGCCTCCCTACAGAGGGAGCCCAGTGATCAGATTCTGGCCTCTTCATTTCTTATGTGAAATTGACTTCTCAAGGCTTCAGTTTCCCCATTTAGCATGTGGATGCTCAGATCTACGTTACTTGATTGTACTGACTGAATGAAAGCGCCACCAAGTACTTAACCTAGTTCCTGGTGCAAAAGAAGCCATCAAGAAGTGGTACACAGTACGACATTCTGCTAAGTTTTGAGCCACGGCTCCCACGTGGTGGCCTGAACATGAAGGAGACAGGGAGAGAAAAGGACTCTCGAGTTCTGAAACCGTTTTGCTATGCCCTCAGATTAAAAATAAGAGTGGAGGTACTGCCATTTCCAAAGAGGGGGCAAGACTGGATGTGGACTATTTTGTAAGGCTGCATTCACAACATAACTTATGCTGAGGACCTTGAAACCCAACCTCCCAAGTTTTAAAAATATAAGAACAAGGGAAACAGATTTATTTCTGTTTTGTTGTATACAACACTTCTAAGGAACTTAGTTTAGAACCTGATAATTCATGAAACTCTGGAGAAAGGGAGGGAGGTTGTGGGATGGGGCCCAGGAGGTGGGTAAGCTTCACTTCTAAAACCAATAGCAGGATTTGACCCTTTGTTGATGGCTACTGAGTCCACATAATAATTCGGTAGACTTGTCGCACCATGGTCAGAAAAACTAGGAAAAGAGTCAAGGGATAATTCTGAATGCTAGGGTCACCATAAGATGTTTTTCCTGATCTGCCTGAGATGTAATGCTCCTTTCTCTTTCCCAGTGTAGTTATTTGGGTGAAGGGCAAAAAACAACAAAAAAGCTCAGTCTCGTAAGACTTTCCAGCCCCTTAATTTCTGGTACTGGAGAATCCTCTCCAGTGGACACACATATTTTTTGTTTTCTGGTTTTCTTTCATGAGCAAACAGCAAGATACCTAAATGAACACATGGACTTGATAAATATCTCTAAATCAACCTAATGAGTTTAAAATAACATTTAACACACAGCTAGAACATCATTTTAAATACTACTCTTCATGGAAAACCAAAAAACAAAACAAAAAAGAAAATAAAAAGAAGCAAGTTTCCTATGTCACCTATCACCAGGGCAAGACTCCTTTGGAAACCCTCAAGCACAAAGTCTGACCATCAGGAGACCATTTCCCTAGTGACCCTTAGCACTAAAAATATAATGGTGATGACGATGATGACGACGACAGAACAGGGACCATTTGTCTCGAGCCTTCAGCAGCTGTATTCAGGCCCATTCAGGAAGCCTCTCGCATTCAAGGCAGCCTGAAAGAACAGAAGTTACTTGCTCTCATGCTGGGTTGCAAAAACTAGCTCTTCTCGGAGTCCTTGTAATTAGAAGGAAGAAATTAGCTTTCGGAAATTGAAACTGTGCATGGAAAGAAGGAGGCATTCAGGTAATTTTACTCTGACATTTGATAATGCACAACTTCAGAAATCATTTACTTTCAAAATTTCCTGAATTTCACCCAAATAAAGCGAGGAAGTTAATACGGGAAACCAAGGGATTTTTGCATCTGTGGTGTTTCTACCCGTGGGAGGGTAACTAATTATTGGCTCAGGAAATAGCCATAAGTTAACTTGCTAGTATCCTGAGAGGACTTGTATTCAGGGGGAAGTCTGATTCACATTTTATGACCTAAATTTATTTATGTTCTCAGGGATGTTATAGAAGTCGTCAGACTATGAAACTTCTGGTATACCATACACAGAGTGAAAGCAAAGAGAAGGCTGTATGCTCTCTGCTGGGAACTTCACAGGCCACAATAGTAAAGTAGGAACCCCTAACATGGACCCCCTTCTGCCAGTTACCCTAGAGCCACACTCCACTGGCTTCTGAACACCAAGACCCCTCTCACCTCCACGAACAGAAGACGGAGCACCAAGAGCTTTGGGGGCACACAATAATCAAGAGGCCACAAGTATAACCAACTTGGAGGAAAAGAGCAGCTTCTCTCCATTCTGAGCCTGGCGACCACTGAGCCCATAAAAAGCCACAAGGATTTAGGCCACATACCCCTTAAGGTTTCTCCCTGGAATTATTGACAATTACCTTTAAACAACAATATACACAAGATGGTAACATTTATAAATCCCTGCAAAATGTGGCTAGCTAGCTATGAGCTTTCAAGGCAATAAAACACACATGACTTTCTGGGGACTTCTGTAGGTATAATATTTTCCTATTAGGAAGGTTTGTATCCTTTAGGGACCTCAAGTTAATAACGAACATTAAATGAGCACTTGACCAGGGGCAGGTCGTGCGTGTTGTACGTGCATTATTACTGAGTAATATCAAACATCATATGAACACAGGTAATACTTTTATTCCCATTTCACAGATGGCAAAACGGAGACTCTGAGTTACACACAGTAACTCGAGTGCACACAGGTAGTTAGCGGTAGAACTACAACTCAAACCAGCTGTACCTGGCTGGCTGCAGACCCTGTACTATCACTATTTAACCCATTTCCAGATGGACCCCCCAAAGTGGAAAGGACATACATGCCATGGTTCATCAGGTGGTTCTTTGCCGGATCAGGAAGCCAAGTGTGGCATCTCATGTCCTCGTGGTCACACCATTTTCCTACCTGCACTGTGTCTCTCAACTCAGTTGGCGGATTTTTGTTTGCCACTGAATTCAGGAGATTCGCAAGTCTTAATCTGGGTTTTAAGTTCCAAAGGCTTAACTTTGGCACACTCTATCTGAGGCAAATGGAAAGATACCAAACTAGGACATACCATATTATTTTTATAATGTAGTATCATACGCTTATACTGTAGGTCATTACATTATATTATTAAACATTATGGTTCTGAACTTGCCACCTCGCTTGACATGCTCACGCTTTGATGTGGCTTACAGTCTGGTTGGGTAACACTTCTCCAGTCAGGGGAGCTCATCTGAACCCCATCTCAAACACTTCTAGTTTCCAGCAGCAAAAACAGGATAATTAATGACACGATCCCTACCTGGTGGTATATTTTTGTCCTGAGCAGCTCAAAGTATTTTTCATGGCCCCAACAGCAGGTTTAGAATAAGGTGGACATATCCCGAGAAAGACATTCTGTCTAGTGCTTCTTGTTGGGCTCCTAAGTTCAACTGCTAGCACTTAAATGAAAAAACCAAAAAACAAATTCTCTTCCCCAATAGTTTTCTCAGCTAATTCTGCACAGGTGTGAACCGTTCAAAATCAATCTGTACTTGGAGGTCCTTAGAAAAATAGGACCAATTTTGGAGCCTGAGTGACTGACTCGCCTGCATTTATTAAAAAGAAACAAGAAGTAATCTTCCCCCCACCCCCAAACCCCCAGATGGATCTGTCATCACAGGCAGTTAAGAAGCAACCGATAAAAGGGACAACACATACACATCTTCGTACAGAAAGAGAATTTATCAACACAAGCAGCAATAGCGAATCCAGATAATGAAAACTGTTGCCTGAACGGGGCAATCTTCTTTACATACAAGAGAGATTCCCTCTAATGCAGTGATGAGCAAGTTCATGAACCAGTCTTATGGGGAAATTGTGCGACCCATCCGCCATCACCCAACTGACTACGTAGTCAACAAAAAAATCCAAGACAAAACCAGGCTCGTTTTATGTTCCTTAAGACTGTGTAAAATAGAAATGGGGAAGTGGCCAGAAAATTAATGTCATTGTACAGATGCTAAATAAATCAGCAGTTATGGGGAAAGATTCATAGGGAGCTGGAACGAGAAAGATGAGACAGAAAGAGTCTGAAGCCCGCAGAGACTGGTAAAAACATTATTCTTACTGTACTATGTGCATGCCAGCGATGATTCAGAATAAAATACGGACCATCCAACAAAGGAAACCCATCTTCTTTTGTCAGATAATGAAGCTGCCGCAAGGATCATCAGACTGTCAGTCCTGCTGCAAAGAGGAGTAGATCTTGCTAACGGGAGTGTGTTATTGTTCTGTTGTGTTGTGTTGTGTTGGACCGTGTACTCTACGTAAAGTCAAAAGCTCCTGGCCTAAAACTGGGTGTACTAACAGAAAACACAGTTAATAATACCTCCAGATGTGGAAATGTGACTTGTCCTGGGATCACCGGGACACCAACTTATGATCCACCCATATCTGAACCGAAGTGGAAAAGATAAAGAAAAGACTGGCTCAGGACCACCCAAGTCAAATTTTTAGTATACTCTCTTGTATACACCGTTCACTGATTACCTGAGGAGAGTATAAATCAAAGGCACAGAAACTGGGTCTCTGAACACACTTCAGGGAAGAAAGTCCCTCATTGACCAAGAAAAACTCTGCCGCTGAAACTGAATTGTCTTCTTTCCTTTATACATCGGGGCTTATCTGCAGGATTGCTCACCAAAAACATATCAGTTAATCTTTCTGCAGCTTTATAAACAAATGGCACTTTGTTGGGAAGCTCAATAATCATTTCCTTGAAATACTTTGCTACGTGAACTCTTAGGGAATACAATTTGATGAATGGTCACACAAAGGTCCACTCACTCGAGATCACGTGCACTGAAATCAATTCACAACAGTGGAACTCTTACACCCTCAAGTCCCTCCAACGGTATTACCCCAAGGCTGTGATTTCTGGCCATTCTAAAGGCCTCTCTCTCTTCATGTACCCTGTAAGCTCAAACCCAAGTCTGACCCTCGTTTTCGTCCCCGAGCTTTGAAATCTCTTGCAGTAGACAAAATGTGACAGTATGAGAGCCTCCCCGCTAAGCTTATCCCAGTCAAGCTGTGAGAAACCCAAGTCTGGGTTTCTCCAGGAAGCTGGAGGACAGTGCTTACTTTCCCTCTTCTGCTAATTTTGCAGGTTGTCCAGCGCTCAGCATGAATAAATACGCAGTTCTAAGTGAACTGACAGAATTCTGCAGGAAGACATTGCCATCCGTATTATTTTTCTCATTTAAATTTGTTCTCAAAAATAATACTAAGTAGCTCACAGTCACATGAGAATGGTGCTTTCGAGTCAGGAAGACTTGGGGTAAATCATGGCCTGCTACTAGTGCTTCTGTAACGGCAGACAATGCACTGAACCTCTCGGGGACTCAGTTTTCTCAGCTGAGGGCACAGACAGGAACACACACTCTGCAGGGTAGCTGAAAGGACTCAAGGTAATGAATACAGAGTGCCTGGCACATGACAGACTCCCAAAGACAACAGTCATCATCATTGATTGAGACGTACAACCTCTCATCCCAAAACAATTCAGAAGGACCACTTTGAGGGTATCCTAGCATTTGATGCATTTCCATTTAATTAAGCTGTTTTCTTCTATTCCTAAATTTCAATGGTATGTTTTTTAGTTCTTGTAACAAATGAGCAAAATAGCGTTTTCAACACATCGGTATATTTGTGCTTGGTGAAATAATAATGCCACTAAGATCTGTCAAAAGGATCTGGTTTTGGGGCACCTGGGTGGCTCAGTCATTCAGCGTCTGCCTTCGGCTCAGGGCAGGATCCCAGGTTCTGGGATCGAGCCCCGCATCAGGCTCCCTGCTCCACTGGAAGCCTGCTTCTTCCTCTCCCACTCCCCCTACTTCTGTTCCCTTTCTCGCTGGCTCTCTGTCAAATAAATAAATAAAATCTTTAAAAAAAAAAAACGGATCTGGTTTTAACGAGCCAATGATGTAGGCAGCAAGCTGACTAGTTAGGGAAACAAGTACCTGGACCCACTGTGATTGTAACAAATCCTCTCTATTTGTGGGAACATCTTCCCTCTTGACAGTTGGCCACTGAAGTGATGTAGAGGATGGTGGAATGTTCTTTGGGTGGACATTGGAGTGCCGTATGGTACCAAATGTTAGAACGAAAGACTGCAAATACTTTTTTGCTTAACTGAACTGCCAGACGGCAGTGTTTTCGAAACTTTTCTACCAGAGCTCAGGGATTTACAGAGTTCACGCCTCAAAAGCCAGCCGTTGAACCCTTGGACAGGCAACAAAAATACTTGGCTGCATCTCTGTTGTTACTGTTATTCTGAATTACAGCATTTTCTCTCATTTCCCCCTGTTGAATACAAAGAATTAAAGTGATGATTTTTCTACCTGCTTATCGAAGAAGTATATTTTAAATTAGGGATTTTCAATGTTCACCTGCATTTTAAACTTCAGTGACAATCAGTATGCATTTTGGATTCTGGAATTTTAAGTAAATGTTATTCTATTTTAGAAACTCTTGGTTTATTATGTCAACTCCTAGCAGTCTTTCTAATTATTAGATGTCAGCGGTAACAAAAAATATTTTTAAAAAGTCTTATGCACTGCACACACACACACTGAGGAAAAGATCAACTAAGATTAACAGAAATATAGAACAGGAATTTTGGAGGTATTTCAAGTAACCTTATGGCTGATGTGGCTGGAATAAGAAAAATAATGTTTAACATTTCCATACTTTACATTAAAAAAACAAAGCTGGATTGTCACCTAAAGGAAAGTAGGAGGGGGAGAAATGACAAAAGACCCTCCAAAGTTAAGCGTTGTTTCCCCATCTATCTCCTGAATTAAAGACCCAAGATACTCATGGCCTAAAAAAGTACGTACATGATTCTTTACTAGACATGTAATCCTTTTTTAATTTTCAAGCCAGTCCAAGCATTAACTCTTTCCTGTCCCTATTGTCAGAGTCTCAAGTCCTAGAAATGATGGTAGGAATTAGGGGGTAAATTCCAACTTTCTTTTTTTATTTCCTCCCTTACTCTACATGTGAGATGCCAAATACACGTCCCCCAGACTCCCCACTAGAGAGGGGTGCACATGAGATAGAGTTTTAAGTGGGAGTCTACTGGCCATTTCTGAGAAAGCTTTTGCTTTCCTGCTACAATCATTCCCCAATTTTCCTTCCCTCTTTTCCTTCTTCCTTTTACCTGAATGCGGATGTGAGGGGCACCTGGGTGGCTCAGTTGGTTAGGAACTGCCTTCGGCTTGGGTCATGATCCCAGAGTCCTAGGATAAGAGTCCCGCATCCGGCTCCCTGCTTAGAAGGGAGTCTGCTTTTCCCGCTGACCCTCTCCTCTCTCATTCTCTCTCTCTCCTATAAATAAATAAAATCTTAAAAAAAATGAATGTGGATGTGATGGCTGGAGCCACAGCAGCTATTAAGAAAAGACCAAGAGAAGGGCTCCTGGGTGGCTCCGTTGGTTAAGTGTCTGCCTTCTGTGCTGGTCATGATCTCAGGGCCCTGGGATCGCAAAATCCATGCCGGGCTCCCTGCTCAGCGTGGAGTCTGTTTCTCTCTCTCCCTCTGCCCCTTTCCCCACTCATGCTCTCTCTCTCAAATAAATTTTTTAAAAAATCTAAAAAAAAAAAAAAAAAAAAGATCAAGAAAATAACACAGACTTGGCCTTGGTAGCTTTGAGTTTCTGAACTAACATCTTGTGGATTTCCTGTTGTACCCGCTATACTTTCTTGGTACTGAATGTAACTCCTAACAGATGTACCTCCAAAAGTACAGAGTATTAGATGGCGGTTATCGAGTACTCACTGTGTGCCAGGCACACTGTGAAAACTACTACATTCATTATTTCATTTATTTCTCCTGGCAATCCTGAGAGATATTATTACTTATATCACCCAAACAAGGACATCAAAGCAGAGAAAGTGTCAGGAGCCTGCTCAGGGACACGTGATTAGCAAGGGCTGAAACACACCATATGCTGATTCTGGAGCCTGGCTCTGATCCACTTCACCCCCCCCCCACTTTTACTAGAGGAGGGGCCACGAGGGGAAGAGCCACATGAGTGGTGCTTGCAGGGACTGGCTGGCAAACCTCTGCTTAAAAAACGATTGGGGCACCCGGGTGGCTCAGTCAGTTAAGCGTCTGCCTTCGGCTCAGGTCATGATCCCGGGGTCCTGAGATCGAGCCCTACATCGGGCTCCCTGTTCAGTGGGGAGCCTGCTTCTCCCTTTCCTCTCTGCTTGTGCTTTCTGTCACTATCTCTGTCTCTGTCTCTCAAATAAATCAGTAAATAAAATCTTAGAAAGAAATGATCCTCTCCTCACCTGGCATTCCTCACTTTGTATGGATCTCTGCCAGGAGCTGAGAATTGCCCACGGGGTTTTGTCTATCATCCCATCCTTCAAGGGCAAGTAAAAAAAGGAAAAAATAGGAACATAGGAAGAAAAAAGGGAAGGAAAAAGAAAAAATAAGTCAAAGAAATCTAAGAAGGAAGTATAGGGACAGGAAAATGAAGAAAAGAGAGAGAGAAAGAGAAGAAAAATAGTATGGAGCCCATGGAAAAGACAGTGAACAAAAAGGGAATACATCGATAAAGAAGGCAAGGGTAGACGCCAAAATAGAAGCTGAGAGAAAGAAAGACTAGAAGGAGCATAGAGTAGTATTAGCAAAAGCAAAGTTTGCATGAGAGG
The DNA here is from genome assembly GCF_024610735.1 of Ursus americanus. Lineage (NCBI taxonomy): Eukaryota > Metazoa > Chordata > Mammalia > Carnivora > Ursidae > Ursus > Ursus americanus. The sequence continues at coordinate 16,704,414 of NC_142160.1, read as the reverse complement.
GAGTCCATTGATATGGGTATGGATCCTGTGGAACTGATAGCCTGGAAAACTGAGTCAATGATGTGGGCACAAATGTAAGAACGTCCCACAATTTTTTTTAAAGCAAAATAATGAAGAGATGAGGAAAGACAAGATGACAGATCTGGAGGCCAGGAAACAGAAACCCACTTCAGAAGACGAGCTTTGTCTGCCTCTGAGGACCGACATGTACTGCGTCTTTACTGCTTACTGACCGGCCGCTCTCGTGCTTTACGGTAATGCACGCAAAACCACCCCGTGAGGTCGACTGTTATTATTCCCTGCTTACAGATGTGGAAACTGAGGCTTAGAAAGGTGACCTCTCCCTCCTAAAGTCATGTAACAGCGAGAACAAGAACAGGGCTTTGCATGCAGGTCTCTCCGACTCCAGAGCTCAAGCTCTGAAGTCCGTGGTTGGCTTTGTTGGTCATCAAAATCCTACTTGATTAAAAATGCCCAAGGTAGGCTCAAAGGACTCAGTACGTTTCAGGAAATACTAAGAATTGCATCCCTTACACTCCTCCTGATACACATGTGTGTATGTGTGTGTGTGTGTGTGTATGTGTGTACATATAGGTAATCTCAAGCAAATGAAAAGTATCTTAAAAGCTATTTAGGAATTAAAACAGAATTTCTGTCTTAGGACTCTCTGCAAAGCTCATTTTAGGAGACAATGAAAAAGGACAGTTAAAACCACTGAAAGGAAACAAGCCCGAGAATGTTCTACTATGCTCCTGTCCTTTCCGAGTAAATGCAGAAGACACACATTGGTAGGACAAAGTCAACTAGCCTACTTCTCTACAAACACATGCTCTGAAAGCCGACAAAAGAAAACAAATAACCTTAAGATCTGCTTCAGCTGATAAATACGTAAGGCAAAATTAAAACCTCTAGAATGTGTCGTTGTTATGAAAGACCTTCTAATGACTCAAAAATAAATAACAGAGGGAACACTTAATAAGTCTTCTAACATAATTCTTCAGAAAAGACAAGAAAAATAATTGTAGGAAATAAATTAATTAAAACAGCCTGTTGCATAAACCCAGATTATGATATTAAACATGCAGAAATAAGTATAGGTGGGGACAGCAAATTTCATATAGCAAGGAGTCAAAAGGGATAACTCCCTTATTATAAGATATATTTATTTTTAATATTAGCTTTATTTAAAAAATGATATTTAAAAATTATCAACATTATTTTAAAACCATTTTTTTAACCTAAAAAAATAAAATGTAGAAACTAAAAAAGAATGGGCAGAGATCTTTCCACAACACACACACACAAATGTATGGATGGCAAAATTAGTTGCTGACAATACATTTTAGACATAAAAACACTGAAAAGAACAAGGAAGTACAAGTTAGCTGAAAGATAAGTAGTGTCTATAATAAATATCTAACAGGATGAAATGCTTCCATCAAAATGTCTGGATCAAAGACTATAAGAAAAAAGAAGTAACTGAAGGACCCAGACCACTACTCAAGTAATTTAATCCATTTATTTTAGGGGAAAGACTATAAAGGATTTGTTTACATAGTAGATATAATTTAATAATATTAAAACATATCTCCTACAAAGAGTAATTTCTTTTTAAGAATTCATGGATCAGCTAAAGAGCTTTGAAAAAGCTGCTGATACACTGAGCCAAAAGGAAATCTCAATTGCCCTACGGAAAAACAATACCTCACACACCACTAGTGTGGTTGATTATCTAACTTCATTATCTGATCACAATACAGTGGAAAAAAAGGTCAATAACAAATCTCAATAGAGACAAAGTTTGTTAAACACTTAAAAGTATTATTCTCAATTGTCATTCTACCAAAGAAGAAGCCCAAACATCTTGAAAAAGTAATGACAGTCAGCCAAAAGTGTGTTCAGAGGTAAATATGCCGTTTAAAAAAAAATCATACTAATGTAAAAGGAAAAATAAATGAACCATGATTCAACCAATAAGATTAATAAAAGAATGAAGAGTGATTCTAAGGAAGACAGGAAAGATAATAACACAATTAAAAAACAAAGACAAAGGAAAAACAGCATTACTCATTAACAAATCCAAGAGTTGGCCTTTTGGAAAAAAGAACAGCACTTGAGGAATAAATGGAGGAAAAAAAAAAAAAAAGGATACTTCACAAGATTCTCTTTATATTCCGTAAGTACACAATATTAGCTAACTGCTGTAACAATATAGAACACACACATATATACACACATTGTTCAGGTAAAGCAACTACAAATGGCACTCAGGAAAATAAACACAAAGGCATATAAAAAATATTCTAATACTAAACCCGTAGCATACTAAAGTACCAAATTTCATCTGTAATATAAGTGGAAATAATATTTAAAAATCTATTATTCTAACAAACCCAAAAAATAATTCTAGTATGAGGAACTGGACACTAAAAATCTCAACAGACACTGAGAAAAGACCCAAATTCCATTTTTTAACAAAACCTTTGTAAAACCAAAAATGCTGCATAGCCCCAGGAAGAAAAGGAAACATTAGCAAAAAGTGAAACAGCGGTTTAAAAAAATCCAGAGAAAACCAGGACCTAGACATTTCGAAAGCTTATTGTCATTCTTGATACTTAATATTTTAAATGGTTAGCTAATATAATAGAAACACTAATCATGACCGTACCAGCTTCCATAATTGTAATACTTTCCAAATGCCCAAATTTATTTCATCCTGGCAACTATCTGGTGATTCCGGGTTATTACCCCAAATTTCAGATGAAGAAACTGAAATTTAACAAGGCCAAGAAACACGATTTTCACCTGTTCAAGGCTACCCAGGTAGTGATGGGGTGGAGGCAGGATTGGAATTTAAGTCAGCCTGACTCCAAAACATAACATCTTAACAACTAGTTTGTACAATGAAGACAAACACAGAAAAAACTCAAATGAACAGAGACAGATATTACTATAGTCAGAAGCCACGTATATATACCGCCCCCCCCACCAAAAAACAAGGTAATCAGTTACAACATAGGAAGAATTAAAGGGGCTAGAGAGAAGGAAAACATACAAAAAATTGTATCTCTGCTCTACATGAGCAATAACCAGTTAAGAGCATAATGGTAACAGCAAAGCATGCAAGTATTTGCTATTCCAAAAAATAAATCTAAACCAAAAAGTGTGGAACTAAGGACAAGCCTGAAATGTTATTTTGCTAATAAAAGAAAGATCTGAATAATTCAGAGGCAGATTTTCTTGAATGGGAAAACCAACTGTTATAAAGAAGCCAAGATTCATACCGTTGTCATAAATTGTCACTCGGACTGTTTTGGGGAACATGGTAAAAGGGTTCTAAATTTTTCCTGGAAAAATAAACTGGTAAAAATGCTTAAAGAAATGTTGAAAAAGTGGAATGATACAGTAATGTCAAAAGAGTTGACAGAATAATAGAAAACTCAAGGGAGACCTTGATAAATTCAATGACTGGAATGCAAAACAAATTGTTTTCGGAGATGGATTACGTAAGAAATGGCATCGAGTAAATGGATCTCTCTAAAAATTCAACTTAGATCCTCATACTGAACGCCAAAATAAATTCCACTTGGTTAGACATTAACACTGTAAAATGAAATGAGCAAACCCTAGATAAAAGTGGCAACTGGTAATTGAGACTTTGAGATGGGAAAGGACTTTCTAACCTGAGCTCTTAACTTGAGGCCCACAGATCATCCTGGGGTACAGCAAATCCTCTGCTATATGTACATTTGGGCTCATTTTAGGGTGAAAGCACACATAGCTTTCATGAGCATACATAACATTCTCCAGGAGGTACCAAAAGATGAGTTGTGACTAACTGAAGTATTTATAAAGGACACAGATAATTGACTAATAATAATGAAAGAATAAAGAGACAAGTCCCCTCTGTCAAAACGATCTGAAGCAAACTTGAAAGCAAATGACAAATTGATAAAATACCTGTAATAACTATGGCCGGGGTAATATATGGAGCATACACCAATGAGAAAAACGTTAACAACAAAAAAGATTAGTACGTGATTTGTAGAGGAGTCACAGTGTTACAACCCTTTTCAGTGACCTGGAACCACGTGTCTGAAATTCAATTTGAATATTAGTTCCTAAAATTCAGGAATTTCTCAATGCCCAATTTCCAACAAGTAGACAGAGAATATCACCCACAATGACCTAAAACCTTTTTTTTTTTTTTAAAGATTTTATTTATTCGACAGAGATAGAGACAGCCAGCGAGAGAGGGAACACAAGCAGGGGGAGTGGGAGAGGAAGAAGCAGGCTCATAGCAGAAGAGCCTGACGTGGGGCTCGATCCCATAACGCCGGGATCACGCCCTGAGCCGAAGGCAGACGCATAACCGCTGTGCCACCCAGGCGCCCCGACCTAAAACCTTCTTGATTCTAATCTTGCTTGACCGTGTCGGACAAAGCATTATGTCGTTAAAATGGATGGTAAAAAACTAACGGAGGAGGGGAGACCAGATGAACAACAGGATCTGAAGGGAAGGTGACAGACAGATTGAAGACGTATAATAAAGTAGGAAATAGCATAAAACAGTTGCTGAGTTGCTTAAAGTTGTGTCGGGAGACTTTTGATTTTTGTTTCTATATTTCTGTGTGCTTTATATTCTCTCTCTCTCTCTCTCTCTTTTTTTTTTTTACAATGGATATGTATTATTTTGGTGATAATAATCTAATTTTTAAATGGTTCTACTGCTAACAATATTGGTGGTGATGGGTTTGCTCTTTTGGGATCTTTCAGTGTCAAATATTTTGTGCAAATGAAATCAATGGAAGATTGGTAACTTAATTTTGCCAAACCAGGACAGCATCATTTCATACAATCGAGAAAATTTTATACCAAAATAATACATAATTTCCAAATAAGCCACTTAAAAATTAAAACAAACAAACAACAACCTCTATTTTTTTTTTTTAAAGATTTTATTTATTTATTTGACAGAGATAGAGACAGCCAGCGAGAGAGGGAACATAAGCAGGGGGAGTGGGAGAGAGGGAGAAGCAGGCTCACAGCAGAGGAGCCTGACGTGGGGCTCGATCCCACAATGCCGGGATCACGCCCTGAGCCGAAGGCCGGCGCCTAACCGCTGTGCCACCCAGGCGCCCCCAACAACCTCTATTTTTAAAATAACCTACATTACATTACCAATAGTATTCTCCTTTGCCTGGTGATCCTTGAACACTCTCGCTAAATAGCATCTCTACAGACCAGATGGTCTCTGGGCAACCTTCCAATGTTATGATTTCTCAGACAAACTGATCACAAGTATTTTATATTTCAGATATGGCGTTGCCTATAATGGAGAGTTTTAGCACAATGAAAATTATAGAATTGAATACATCTGCTATGGCAATGAGGCTATTAGATGTCAACTCCAATGGCACCTAAATTCAGAGCGATGAGTAAGAATGCAGCATGACTAATACGATCACTCCCAGATCATGCTCTCTCCAGGAAGCTCCCTCTTATACTCTTTCAAGTTGGTTATAAAGGTTTCCCATAGCCAAATAACAAGCAGACTCCTCTGAGAGGCTGCCTTCAATCTCCCTCAATTCTCCTCCCTCCTCCCAACGTTCCCTGGGTTGTGTACCGAGTTCTTCAGATAAACTAGTGTGCCCACCAAAAATAGAAAATTAAGGAGCGCCTGGGTGGTTCAGTCAGTTAAGCATCCAACTCATGGTTTCAGCTCAGGTCATGATCTTGGGGTTGTGAGATCAAGCCCTGCATTTGGCTCTGCACTGGGCGTGGAGCCTGCTTAAGATTCTCTCTCTCTCTCCCTCTGCCCCTACCCTCCTCTAAACATGAAAAAAAAATAGATAATTAAAGCTTTCACTGGATTCTGGATGAACAATTTTAAACTTTGAAGGGATGTCAAGTTTTCAATCATGTATGGGCATATTTGGTAGAAATAAAAAAATACGGATTATTTCTCCTTTTCATTTGGCCTTCTGTTACCTAAGGTTTGGTCATGATTTCAAGCACCATTGGATAAAAAAGGATGAAACTCAGTTAATGCTGCAAACGATAACTCAGTAAAAACTCATAGAAAGCTCTGAGAAACAAACTGAAGACTTCGGAGGGGAGGGGGGTGGGAGAATGGGATGGGCTGGTGATGGGTAGTAAGGAGGGCACGTATTGCCTGGCGCATTGGGTGTTATACGCAACTAATGAATCATCGAACTTTACATCAAAAACCAGGGATGTACTGTATGGTGACTAACATAATAAAAAAAAAAAGAAAGCAAATGTAAGTTCGATCACCTTTATGTCTCCGCATTCAGCAAAAATGCTATCATCTCGTTGGTGGCCCTACCTAATCCTTTCCTTGTTTGCCGTTATGCACCCTTCCCTACTCTTAGCCCACCAGCACTTTCTAGCCCAGTATCATCCTTTATTTTTTCTTTCAGAGCACTCAGTGTCAGATGTAATGAACTTCTATGCCTCCCTTAGCTGGAATGCATGTTCTCTGGGAGCCAGGTTCAAAGTATCACATGCATTTGGGGTTAACCTGCCATCCTGGCATCTGAGGCATGGAGCATCCATGTCCTGCTCATATGTGTATTCTAGTTCTAAGCACGGTGCCAGACCCACATGGAGTTACATCAGAATCCTGAGGCTAAAGATTGCAACCATGACTGTAAGTGTATCACAATTTCTGAGATGGGGAAAAAAGTGTTTCAAAAGAAAGAGATGATGGTAACAAGCATGACTCAATTAAGTATTTCTTGAATGAATCAGTCAACATGCAGAGTTAAAACTAAATTTGTTATATACCCCTCTAACTACAGCTACCTAAATAGATACCTATTCATACTTTTGAATAACTAAAGGAGACTTCCTTCTCTCCACGGATTCAGTCCCTCATTATGTGAATATCTGATTGCCTACTATGTGCCCAATATTGTTCTTGGTGCTACTGGGGCTACCGTACACACTCACTTTGAAGACACCTACTGGCTAGGGAGGGAGGGGTTTCTTCCTGTGATCTATGGACCACTTGTGATTGAATCACCCAAACTATATGGAGGGCTTCAAAATCTGCTTTTAAAAAAAAAGATTTTATTTTTAAGTAATCTCAACACCCAACATGGGGCTTGAACTCACAATCCCGAGATCAAGAGTCAGATGCTCTGCCGACTGAGCCAGATAGGTGCCCTCAAAATCTACATTTTTTTTTCAAAGATTTTATTTATTTATTTATTTGATGGAGAGAGAGACAGCCAGTGAGAGAGGGAACACAAGCAGGGGGAGTGGGAGAGGAAGAAGCAGGCTCCCAGCAGAGGAGCCTGATGTGGGGCTCGATCCCATAATGCCGGGATCACGCCCTGGGCTGAAGGCAGACGCTTAACCGCTGTGCCACCCAGGCGCCCCAAAATCTACATTTTTAAACAAGATTCTGTATGACTCATACATACTAAAGCTGAAAAAAAAAATAATCTTCAGAGTATAGAATCCCTCTTTTTCTATAAAGTCCTCCTCAATCATCCCTATTCAAAGTTTTGTCACCCTTCTCCATACTCATGGCCCTTACAGTTCATGGCAGCCATTTGCAATTAAGCCTGTCTTGTTACAGCTCCTACAGCAGAAAGCTGATGTGGTGTAATAGTGCGTTCTGGTGGCACGTCACCTTGAGTTCCATTTCTAGATCTACCGCTTGCCACCTGGATAAAGTTGTAAGCCGCTTCCCACATCTGAAATAGGGAGCTAATGCCTATCTTATAGCACTGCTTTGAGGACTAAGTAAGATAACCAAGGAGAGCACACAGCTCAGTATTTGGCACAGAGCAAGCGTTCTGTGAATGCTGACTGCTGTTTTTATTTTCCATCATTTTATTTTTTGATTTTACCTTTTTGCCCTCTGATGCACTCTTTCCACACTCAAGTGAGGTCAATGGCAAGAATATCCCATCCGGCATATTGCGGTCGGGGGTATTATGACTTTACGGGTTAGAAAGACACTACCAGGCTTCACAGGAATATTGTTTTTCCGGGATATGTAAAGAACACAGAACTTTACTTCACCTTAGTCACACGTAGGGTTACTCAGTAAGGTCCAGAATCATCACAAAGAGAGAAACGAAAATCCAAGATGGCAAGAAATAAGCCAATCTTCTACACACAAAATGTCTTTCTTTTTGTGTGCAGGTTGTTTTCTGGGTAGCCCAGGTTACTTCACTACGAATTTGTTGCTTTGAGCTTTTGATAAATCAAATGCCATCGTCGACTTGCTGAGGTCAGAATGAATAAATCTTGCATGCTAGTCTGTCATTTCTACTTCTCTTCTTTACATTTCTCTCATACTGATGGCAAAATATATTATGATTCTTCAAAAACAGAGTAAAAAGAATGCTGGAATCAGCTAAACACAAAATAATAATAGTGTCACTAGGAACAATTATCTTCTTCTGAACAAATGACACAAAAATATACAAGTAAAAAACAATTAGAGGTTAAGATAACGTGACCATATATAAGACTGATTGAAAACTCAGGAAGACCTGGTGTAAAAAGAGGGTTGAGTTTTAACTGCATGTCAATACAGAGTTGAGGAATATATCTGAGAATGTTCAAATACAAAGACAGTGATATTTGATGAAGCCATACAGTAAGTCACTTTGCAGAATGTTCTGAAATATGCTTTGATTAAAGTGATTAAGTCAGCAAACTATGGTGCGAAACTATAACGGACCCGGGGGGGGGGGGAGGGGGAAAGCAGCTTCTCTTATTCTTAGCAAGAAAAATTATATTTGATAGTATTTGGGGTGTTACCATAGACACTATCAAGAACAAAAATATCTAGGCAATGAATAAAATCCACAAACCCTCAAGAGAATAAATTTAAATACTAAATTTTACATACTTCTTAAAGAACCCACTAACCGTGTTCTAAGCAATCTTACGGGGTAACTGCATGAAAGTCGATTTGCTACTAACCCCTTATTTAAATGAAAGGACGTGGAGGTAGATGAGCAATTTATAATGTAAATAAATCCCTATTCCTTCTTTTCTCTCCTTCTAAAATGTAAATTGTCTCAGTCATTTATAGCAACCTTGATCTTAGTGAAAACCATTTTCTAAGATTTAAGTAATAAATTACTGGGGGAGACGACGCACCAAAGCACAGCCAGTAATTCTAAGAGAAACTGGCTACTGGCTATGGATTTTGTTCCAAGACCCGGAGGCCCAGAGATCTAGTCCCATGGGTGTTTATGCTTCTTTTAATCCTCCGAATCCCATGGAAAGAATAAAGGGTATCTATTTCAATAACTGGGACACAATCTACCCAAGAGCTCCACTAAGGAACTAGACCTCAGCCTTGAGTTTTTCTTTTCCCCTAAAGCACGTTATTGTAATTCATTCCCTGTTTGCTGGATCAGATCTATCCACTTCTTTCTGTCTCCATCATCACCCTCCTGAACAGGCTACCCTAATCTCTCCTGAACTATGGTACTAGCTGCCAGAATGGTACCTGCTTTGCTCCTACACCAAGAGTTCTTAAAAGAGAAGCTGGAATGAACTTTAAAAATTTTAATCAAATCATGTCTCCCTCCTTAAAAGATTCTATAGACCTCTATCATGCTTACTTACTATGATGCCCTATGTGATCTGGACTTTTCCAAACCGTCAGCTCACACTAGCCATGCATATCTTCCTATTTCTCAAACCCAGTAACCTTGTTCCAACTACGAGGTCTTCCCAACTTGCTCCTCCCTCCCCCTGCAATGCTCAGTGCAGCTCTCTACCCGTGAGCCTTCTTCTATTTCAGGTCTCAGCTAAAATGTCACCTCTTCCAAAAGGTCTCTCCATTATCACTCGAGATAAAATGGCTCCCTTCATCAAATTACTCTCCATTATTCTACACTGTGTTGTTCTTAGTACTTATCATTTGGTTTGCGAGGACAAAAATTCCATGTCTGTCAACCCACCATTCAATTCACAATGTCTAGTGTAGGAACTGACAACGAGTAGACCATTAATACACATCTACTGAATGGATGGATGATTCCATCTAAGCTCAACGTTACCAACACCCATATTCTCTTTACACACTTTTCAAAGATGAGAAAAATGATATTAGAAGTTTCCTTCCAAAATCCCTTCTCACACACTACCACCGCGCCCCCCCCGGCTTAAACCAAGGGAAGTTTTCTACATTGTTATTTTCTCAACGTGGTATCATTGTTTATAGATTTCTCAGGCATGGTGTCCTTTGAGATGGAATTCTTGTCAAGATGGTGGAGAGGTTGGCATATTATAGATAATGATATAATTACTATAAAAGGAGTCAAATCCCAGAGGACACCGGAAGGGTCTTTCCCACTTCAATCTTCAAGTGATCCTGCCTCGGTGAAATCACAAATGAGACATTTCTAACGTGAGACATTTCTAACGTAAGAGATGACACCTGGCAAGGAAAAATGCTGGGGATTGCAACTAAACCGAGAACTACTCTTCTTAAGAAGCAATCTTTATTATTACAGTAATAAGAGCAAAATACGTTCAGCGAATCATCTATTTTTGAAAATAAAGCTAAGCAAAGGCAGCGGCTAACAATCACCTGATCGCTTCTCTGTCAGTCTCCCGGGGACTCAACTATCCATCTCTTCTTCGTTTCCTCACCTCAGGAAGGGGATAGAAAACATCGGGCTAAATCTCAAGACGGTACAAGGCGAAGGAGCCTCCTGCCCGGGGCTATCCCAGCAATACAGGACACCTCTGGAAGCTCCATTGTTTTAAGCCATTAACCACTAGTTAGGTACAAAGTCGAGTCCAGTGAAAATTGGCTTCCACATAATTTGAACTCGGAAAGTGCTAGAGGACACCGTGTATTGTCTGTGTGTGTGTAGACATAACAAAGCTATTTTCATGCACGGTGCTGGCAGAAGGCCCACGCTAACTGCTCTGTGGGTCTGGTTACAATTATTTCGCTATAGGGAATCATCCAGGACAGTACATCCCTTCTCTGTCCGCCGGGCCTCAAGTGGGAATGTGCGCTGTTTTTACCTCACGAACCTCTTCAGCTCTCCTCCCTGATCACATTTTAAGTCTCCCCACCCTCCTCATGCTACGGATCCCAGCCCTTCATGCCAGAAATCTCAGCTAAACGCTAAGCCCAAACTACAACACTGCAGTACTCAAGAAACTCTGAGAGTATGGGGGCAAAGGGACAGTGTTCCCTCTGTCCTTACCCTTGTAATTCTGCAGACTCTGGGCACATGGCCTGTATTCCCACTCTTCGTGCATGTCTTTCTGAAGTTCTAAGTGAAGTAAGTAACACGCTCCTAAAAGGAAAGAGTTGGTATGTTCTCTGCTCTTTTACCCCAACAACCAAATGCATTTGCCTCCCCGCCCACTGCTGCATTTCGTGCAGGGGAATGTGGCCCTTGGGAGAATTTCTGATGGAACATTTTATCCTGAAATGTGTTTTTAATTAAGACAAGACAAAGAAGATAAGAAGAGTTTACAAGCTATCAGGCCTAAGATGCTAACCGCAATATTTAGAAATGTGTATGTCTATCAAGTCCTTCTTCTATGGGCCTCCCTGCAAGATGGTCAGTTCTAGATCTCTGAAGCCCCTCCATGAGTTACTGTAAGTCAGCTTCTTAAAAACTCCAGGCACCATCTCAACTGTCCCAGATATTAACTTCTCGTAATAATCGAATGTCAAACATTTGGAGCATTTCCTCCTATTTTTCCTCCATTGGAAACATACATAGGTGAGACAGAGCTTATAATGAAAGGTAGAGCAAAGGCATAGAGTGATGGATCAGGGGGAACTGCATACCATTTATACAGATGGACTTTGTAGGTTTATAAGAAATGCAGATGGTAAGTTTAATTTCCCGAGAAAAGAATTTTCAGGATGGTTTTTCTGAAATCAACAGCATATGGTGTGAATCATCTTGGGGCTCAGCACATCTTTAATTCTTCACACAATGACCTTTCCATGTCTCACATTATCCCTTCCACTAAAGATCAAAGGGAGAGGGGCTTCTCTTGGAAGCTAAGGGAGGGAATAACATCATGTCTTTATTTTACCCGAGTTAAGCTCGGTTCTAAGGAACAATAAGTAAACTGGGTAAGGGGAGGTTTGAGGTGGCGTGGGGAGAAGACACTAATCAACACCAGTGAGAGGAACTGAAGGATAAAAATAATGAATACATGAAATTGAGCAATTCTGTTCACCTCGTTTCCCTGGTACAAAAAATAAGGAGGTTGAACTAGACAGACTGAGCTAATGTTTGTGTGGAAATGACCTTTTGCAAAACACTGTGCTTAGATGTCACAGAGGATATAAAAGTGTCGTGGAGCCAATGTTCCAAGTTGGATCATGGAGGCTGGCCATTTCTCTTTCTGGCCAAAGCCTGCATGCTCCCCCAAAATGATTGCATTGGCTTTCTTAAACAATTTGTGAATATATGTTAGTGTAAACTGAAAGCAAGTGACATGTTTTTACAAATATTTGAATTATGTCCTGCCTAATTCACTTAGCATCTAATATGATGCTTTTTTTAAAGTATGAACTAGATCTTTGTTATATGCATAGAAATAAATACTGCAGGGTACAATCCTTGGTCTCAAGGAATTTAAGCCTCGTTTGGAAGAGAATACATACAAAAACATCTGTAGTACAACAATAAACTAAGTTACTTAGTACTATATTCTCTCTCTATACATTCTATAACCTGTATTCTACAAACACGTATATATGTTCCAACAATACCTTTGAACTAGGGGAGAACAGAGAGGTAATCTAGCCTACCTAGAGAAGTGTGTACAGTAGCCCAAGGAGCTACCGAGCCAGCAAACCAGAAGCAGCAAATATTTAATATATTCCAGGTGTATTTCTAGTACAGAATGACTGCTGCCACCCCAATTTGTGTATTTCCTGAAGTTAGGTCCAGATACAGGAGATGTTCTCAAAGGAAGGTATCCCTGAGGCCCCTGAGATATGAAATCTGAGGAAAACGCTTCTAGGTCACTTAAAACAAGGATTTATGGAATATTCTATGTATCAGTAGCCTCCTTCTCAAAGTCCTAAATCATTTTAGAAATTGCTACCCGACTCAGTCCCTTTTATTGACCATTCACTGTGCAACATTTCTGGGTTGCTGAATACATATTATTCAGATTTCCAATGAAAGACCATTTGCAACTTAAGGCCAAAAGGTTTCTTTGGTAAACTTAAATTTTGAATGTCCTGAGCTAATGCTGGGAACTGAACATACAAAAAAGACTCCATTAAACCAGCTTCTTGTTGCTGATAGTTACAGACACAGGTCAGGGAAACTTTCAGTAAAACACAATATAAGAAACTGAACGGTAGGGGCGCCTGGGTGGCTCAGTTAAGTGTCTGCCTCTGGCTCAGGTCATGATCTCAGGGTCCCACATTGGGCTCTCTGCTCGGCGGGGAGCCTGCTTCTCCTTCTTCCTCTGCCCCTCCCCCTGCTCATGCTCTCTCTCTCTCTCAAATAAAGTCTTCAAAAAAAAAAAAAAAAGAATCGAAACAGTATACTTTTATGAATATCAATTATTTCAATTTTTGTTTTATAAACCATTTTATAGGACACATCACTTGCTAACAGCTGTCTTTTCTCTTCCCAGGGGGCTAGAAAACTAGAATGTATATGTTAGCATCAAGATGCAAGGCTCTTTATACACGTGGCCTGGTGTTCTTGTAGGCTGCTTACCTAAACCTGTTAGTCATGTTCCACTACTTTCTTAAGGACGCTCATTTTACTAGAACTTTCTGAGTTAGGCCATACAGAAACACATCACTTGAAGAAGCAACGGCCCAAATGATAATTAGTTCACTCATAATCACTGATTACATATTCCCTCTTCGCTCCACTGAAAAACCCGATAGTTCCTTCCAAATCCACAAACCTCCAAAACCTGAAATATTATAAACCTCTGAACTCATACATACGTGACACGAGCACCCCAACACAAAAAGTGTGCCCCCCTCTTTTAAGAGCACAGTTTTTTTCTCTTATTCTGACACCGCTTACAGTTTTTCGAAAGGTAAGAAATGTACAGCGTTCGGTGCCCTGGCAACATCTTTGGCGGCAGAAGGAAAAGTGCCGGATTTACTAGAAAGGCGAAGTGTGCGATCAGGCTGTCAGAGGCAGCTGGAGAGAAGAGGCTCCAACCCAGGAAAAGTGGGAACGGCGGCGGCGTTTTAGAGGCTCTCAGAATCCTTCCGGTCTTGGAAGGAGAACCCTCGTACCTGAGGGTCTGGGGTGTGCTACGGTGCAGTCTGTTACAACACACGATCTCACACACTCGTGGGAAGAGGAGGGCGGGGGGTGGGAGGGGTCTGTCCCCTGAGCTGTCACAGCGGAGTTCACTCATGCCCAAGCTTTTGTTGAGCGGGGGTAAGAGATCTGCACACTTGGAAGCTGATCTGTCTCTCTGCTTTGTATCTGGTTTTGTTTTCTTTTCTCTTAGATTCCTAAGAAGGTGTTTTTGGGGTTTTTTTTCTTTGTTTAGGGTAAAAGCTTTGAGGGGAGGGGAGCAAGCAGAATCAGAATGGCAGCGAGGCCAACGGCTGCAGCAGCCCCGAGAACGATCTACTCTTCTACCGATGCAGGCCAGCACCTGCTGATGCAAAGAAAGCAGGCTGCAGGGCGCTCGGGAGCTGGGAGCGTTCCCGGGGTACAGACTGCAATCGAGTGACCCTACGAGAAGCGAGGCTGCTTCCCTCAAGGGCATGAAGAGTTGGGCCATGCCAGTAAGCAGGGGTTCTTCACGCCAACGCTGAGCCTCATCGGTCCTCAATGACCTGAGCGGGGGACGCGGGTCTCAAGTGTGGCAGTATCCTGGGGCGTAACTTGGCCTCGCTCTGCCTCTCCTCTCCCCTTTCGAGGGACTGTCTTGTAGATCAGACTTCTCAGCTTGTGAGAGGAGAGGCTGAATCTCCAAATACCAAGGTCCAAGTGGTGTTAAGTACTAGGATAAGGGGAGATCCCCGGGGAGGGGGTGCGGGGGCTGCTGAGCGCGTGAGGTGTGTTTGCAAGGCTTAGGCTTAGCGCTTGAACAACTTCAGCCTCTGCGTGCTGTCATTCGAGCTCCTGGCTCCGATTTCTTAGTTCCACACACGTCTTACTCACGCAAGAGGCTCACGGCTTATTGACCCCAGTTGGTCATCCAAGTCTGACCCATTCTTTTAATACTCAGATGTCTTTCTCCCCACCTCCACCTTCACTCAGAGGCAAAGGTGGGCCTGTAGAACAAGCCAATGGCGTTAAGAGGCCAGGCTTATCCTTTCTTATTTTATCAAATGACTGACCATCTACTCTGGCCCCATGATCAAACTGTACTGCTTAAAATCTTAACCTATAGTGGATTTTTCCAGGTAGAGTCTCCCGCAACCTTCCTTCCACCCGTCGCAGTTGTGGCAAAAATTAGTCTTTAAAAATACTCAAAATGCAAAGAAAGAGAAAACAGATGAAGACTTTCAGGGTGTTCCCAGCCCCAGAGCGAACTCATCCAACTAAGTGTGTTCTTTGGGGCCCAAATGTAAGGATTTTCCATTTGAGCTTAAATAGTGGTCAAAAGAATTGTTGAAATCTTAGTTTTATAGTAATATCCCGAGGAACTGAGCATGGCGTAGGGCTATAGCCACAGATAGGGCACTTGGTTGCTCAGTTTGAGATGACAACTGTTTTTTGGGGGGAATGGGGAGGTGCAGGAAAAATTCCTGACTTTTTCCCTTCAATATTTTGTGCATCAGAAAATACTCCTGAGAAACACCTCAGAATTTCAGGATGAAGACAACGTATTTTCAAAAATCCCATCAACAGTGACCCACTTAAAAACAGACAATGAGTGGAGACTTCCGGGGTCAGAACTGCCCAGTGAAAAGTTGTCACGTGAGAATTTAATAGGGTAAGGGCAAGTTTTCTGCTACACCCCAACTTTCACCACTTTAAAAGACATAATACGCTGAAATGATTAATATTTAACCTCATGAAAAAGGGAGAAGTACACACATTTGTGGGAAGCTGGGCATCCCTTAGCACCAATGCTTCGGCAAGAGGCCAACAAGAGACTCGACACCTGCTACGTCCTGAATGTCTCTGTCCCCACAAAATTCGTATGTTGAAACCTATTGTCCATCGTGATGGTACTAGGACGTGGGGCCTTTGGGAGGTGATTAGATCGGGAGGGTAGAGCCTTCATGAGTGGGGTTACTACCCTTCTAAGAGCCCCCAGAGAGCGCCCTTACCATGCCCCTTCCTGATGCCATGGGACCTACCTAGGAAGTGGCCTTCACCAGACACCGAATCTGCCAGTATCTTGATTTTAGACTTCCAGGCCTCCACCAAAAGGGGAAATAGATGTCTGTTGTTTATAAGCTACTTCATATATGGTATTTTGCTATAGTGTTCTGTGCAGACAGGGGCAGCCCACATCCGGGGCTGTGTTCTTCTGCCTGTCTTACTCCAAGGCTTTCCCTGGCTTATAACTTACTCTTTCCACATTACGTTAAGGCCCGACTGCCTTAACACGGGTCCCTGCCTTAAAGAGGGGCAGCTGTAAACGTACTGAGAATGAGCCAGAACCTTTCTCATTGAAGTACCCGAGTCTCGTCATGATTCTTGTGCTCTTTTCCTGTCACCTGCTATTGCTGTACGTCAGGGTACGACTCAATCAAAGGATCTTTCCCTTCCTCCCTCGGGCAGGGGTGCAAGGCTATTTTTGGAAAAACACTTACGTTATGACTTCAGTTGCTTTTATGGTCCTCTTGTAGGAGGGTGTCAGAGTGCAGGCCCACAGTCCCTTTGCTAAAATCCTTGGACCTGATGCGTTTGGAATTCAAAATTTTTTCAGGTATGGCATCCAGAGCACATATGACACAAAACTTCCAGTGGGGGGGGGGGTCTAAGCCAGCACCTCATAATCCAATCCATTCATATTTCTGCAGTAAAATGCATGAATTTTCACAACAAAGGCCGTAAAAGGCCTCAAACCCAGTTTGGCGCAAGCTTGGCCATCAAGGAGTTTGTGTGTCGAGTTTGCAAAAGAACTTTCAGTTTTCTGGGCATTTTGGATTTTGAAATGGAGGGTAAGAGAGTGTAGATCTGTAGAAGGTTTTGAAAGAATTAAAATCAGTGATATCAAAGAGTTAAGGCACCAAATCTGTTGGTGCTTACGGCAAGAAGAGAGGAGACCTACTGCTCTTTCAAAGGGATCTTTCAGACACAGAATTTGACCACGTTGAACAAGATTAAAGGTAGATGGGTTGTTCCTGTCCCTGCACTTTGGCCATATGACCTTGACACATTCTGTCCCCCAGAGGGAGCGCTGTTGTCATGGAATCTAAGCTGCTTCTCTCTTCCTCAGAGAAAGGGCCCCCGACTGCTCTGAGACTCACAGGAACATTCCCAGACTAGAATAAAAACCTCAACAAGGCAAGAGTGTTGGAGCCAATTGGCATGCTTGCACTATGACTCCATAATAAAGTAATTACACAGTTTGATTTTTTAAGGATATAAAAACCAAAAAAAAAAAAGTGTTTTTTTTCCCCTTAATATAGGGAAAATAATTCTTTTTAAAACTCTCATCTTTGGCGTTTTAAAGGTGGGATTTAGAAGGCTCTATTCTGGGTTCTTGTGCTAGGGATTCTATCATAGGGGATGGGTAAATTGTCCTTGAGATGAGGGGCTGTCGTCAGCAGAGACATAAGGAGATAAAGGCTTACTTGGCTTCCAGGGCCAGCGCGATGATGCCCGCGGCCATGGGGGCCGAGGCCGAGGTCCCGGTGTGGTTGTCCGTGCAGCGCTGCCTCAGATCCGTGGTAATCTAGAAGACAGAGATGAAACATGTAGGATTCTGGGGTCCATGGGAGTCACACGCAAGTAGAAAGAAATTCACTCATAAAAGTAGAATGGAGGGGTGTTGAAACTGTGGTTTTAAATTCCTTGTTCCTGCACTCCCGTGACTATATGACTTCTAGACACCCGTCTGTGTAAATCAGCTTTGAAAACAGAAGCATTTGGAAATCGGACTCCACTTCTGTTAAGACTGGGGTCAGGACTAGGGTGAG